>NC_057794.1:517542860-517575628 GCF_018294505.1 Triticum aestivum
TAGGCGAGTGCTTGGACTGCAGCTAAGCCTCTGAGTGAGAGGTTTGCTCTTCACTCGGTAGGATTTTTATAACTTAGGCGAGTGCTTGGACTGCAGCTAAGCCCCCGAGTGAGAGGTTTGCTCTTCACTCGGTAGGATTTTTATAACTTAGGCGAGTGCTTGGACTGCAGCTAAGCCTCCGAGTGAGAGGCTTGCTCTTCACTCGGTAGGATTTTTATAACTTAGGCGAGCACAGGGCTGCAGCTAAGCCCCCGAGTGGAAGTCTGGCTTACCACTCGGTAGGATTTCGATAACTTAGGCGAAACGGATTCGCAGCTAAGCCTCCGAGTGGGAGTCTGGCTCACCACTCGGTAGGATTTTTACAAACTTAGGCGAAACGGATTCGCGGCTAAGTCACCCACTGAGGGGGAATTTTATTGGACAAAAATAAAAAGTGACAAAAATTATGGAGGAACTATGACACTATTATTTTGAGGTCCATGAACTACAGAAGTACTTTATTGCAACTCATCCGAGTGATAAACCTTAAGTGTAAAATGGGCGGAGTAGTTCCGCGTTCCAAGCTCGGGGCCCGTCGATATTATGCTCGACGTTGTAAAGACGGTACGCCCCGTTGTGGAGAACCTTGGTGACGATGAAGGGACCTTCCCAAGAAGGAGCAAGCTTGTGTGGTTTGTGCTGATCCACTCGGAGAACTAAATCTCCTTCCTGGAAGGCTCGACCTCTCACATTTCTGGCATGGAAACGACGCAAATCTTGTTGGTAGATGGTCGACCGGATCAGAGCCATCTCCCTTTCTTCCTCTAAAAGGTCGACTGCGTCCTGCCGCGCTTGTTCAGCTTCTGCTTCTTTGTAGATTTCAACTCGAGGAGCATTGTTGAGAAGATCACTCGGCAAGACTGCTTCAGCTCCGTAGACCAAGAAGAATGGAGTTCTTCCGGTCGACCGATTAGGTGTGGTCCGCAGCCCCCAAAGCACTGAGGGAAGTTCGTCGACCCAAGCTCCAGCTGCATGCTTGAGATCACGCATCAGTCGGGGTTTCAATCCCTTGAGAATCAGGCCATTAGCTCGCTCTGCTTGTCCATTCGACTGCGGATGGGCGACTGAAGCGTAGTCGACCCGTGTGCCTTGGGAGTTACAGAAATCTCTGAATTCCTCCGAGTCAAAGTTCGACCCATTATCCGTAATGATGCTGTGCGGGACTCCATATCTGAATATTAGTTCCCTGATGAAGCTAACAGCAATACCGGTGTCAAGGTTCTTGATTGGTTTAGCCTCGATCCACTTGGTGAACTTGTCGACTGCCACCAGTACATGCGTGAAGCCGCTTCGTCCTGTTCTCAAAGGACCGACCATGTCCAACCCCCATACTGCGAAAGGCCAGACGAGTGGGATGGTCTTCAGAGCCGATGCAGGCTTGTGCGACATATTCGAGTAGAACTGACATCCCTCGCACTTATCCACTATCTCCTTTGCCATCTCATTCGCCTTTGGCCAGTAAAATCCGGCTCGGTATGCTTTGTCCACGATGGTCCGAGAGGACGCATGATGACCACAGGTCCCCGAGTGGATATCATTGAGGATGAGTCGACCTTCTTCTGGTGTTATGCACTTCTGACCAACTCCAGTCGCGCTTTCTCTGAATAATTGTCCTTTGATTACGGTAAAGGCCTTAGATCGACGGACGATCTGTCGAGCCTCTTCCTCATCCTCCGGAAGCTCTTTTCTCAGGATATACGCGATATATGGAACTGTCCAGTCGGGAATGACCACCAAGACCTTCATGATCAAGTCGACCACCGCTGGGACTTCAACCTCAGTCGGATCTGTGGCACTCTTGGGCTGTGGAGCTTCTTCGGTGAAAGGATCTTCTTTGACTGACGGAGTGTGTATATGCTCCAAGAACACACCACTCGGAATGGCTTCTCTCTTGGAACCTATCTTTGCTAGATCATCAGCTGCTTGATTTTTCAGTCGGGGTATATGATGGAGCTCCAACCCCTCGAACTTCTTTTCCAGCTTCCTCACTGCACTGCAGTATCCAGTCATGGCTGGGCTTCTCACGTCCCACTCCTTCATCACTTGGTTGACCACTAAATCTGAGTCGCCATAGACCATCAGGCGACGGACGCCGAGTGAAATGGCCATGCGCAATCCATATAAGAGGGCCTCATATTCTGCCTCATTGTTGGAGGAATCAAAGTGAATCTGGAGCACATATCTGAGCTTATCTCCTCTGGGGGAAACCAGGACAACCCCAGCACCGGAACCATTCAACATCTTAGAGCCATCAAAGAACATGGTCCAATGCTCCGAGTGAATTTCAGTCGGCTGCTGCTGTTCAATCCACTCGGCGAGGAAATCTGCTATTGCCTGGGACTTAATGGCTTTCTTTGCCTCAAACTTGATATCAAGGGGAAGAAGTTCAATCGCCCATTTGGCCACTCGACCAGTTGCATCTCTGTTGTGCAAAATCTCTGATAGTGGAGCGTCGCTGACGACTGTGATGGAATGATCAGAGAAGTAATGAGCAACCTTCTTTGCGGTCATGTATATTCCATACACAAGCTTCTGATAATGAGGATATCTCTGCTTGGATGGAGTCAAGACTTCAGACAAATAATACACTGGGTGCTGAACTTTGAGAGCTTTTCCTTCTTCTTCCCGCTCGACCGTAAGCACAGTACTGACGACTTGTCCTGTGGCTGCGATATAGAGCAACAGAGGCTCTTTGCTGATTGGAGCAGCAAGCACCGGCTGGGTGGAGAGCAGAGCTTTTAGCTCGGCAAACGCTGCATCAGCTTCTGGAGTCCACTCGAACTTGTCTGCCTTCTTCATCAGTCGGTAAAGAGGCAATGCCTTTTCACCGAGTCGTGAGATGAATCGACTTAATGCGGCCAAGCATCCAGTAAGCTTCTGGACATCGTGCACTCGCACAGGGCGTTTCATTCGGAGAATAGTGCCGATCTTCTCTGGATTAGCATCGATTCCCCGTTCGGAAACGAGGAAATCGAGTAACTTGCCACCAGGAACTCCAAATGTGCACTTTGATGGATTGAGCTTGATATCATACCTTCTGAGGTTGGCAAATGTTTCGGCGAGATCAGCGAGCAGGTCGGAACCTTTTCGTGACTTGACAACGATATCATCCATATATGCATCCACATTCCGACTGATTTGAGTGAGTAGACACTTCTGAATCATTCGCATAAATGTGGCTCCGGCATTCTTGAGGCCGAACGGCATGGTGATATAGCAGAAGCACCCGAATGGAGTGATGAAAGCTGTTTTTACCTCGTCGGGTCCGTACAGACGGATCTGGTGGTACCCGGAATAGGCATCTAGAAAAGATAATCTCTCGCATCCCGCGGTCGAGTCAACAATTTGATCTATGCGAGGGAGAGGAAAATAATCTTTCGGGCAGGCCCGGTTGATGTGCTTGAAATCAATGCACATTCGGAGCGACTTGTCCTTCTTAGGAACCATGACGACATTAGCGAGCCACTCGGAGTGGTATATCTCTCGGATAAATCCTGCCGCCAACAGTCGAGCCACTTCCTCACCAATGGCTTTTCTCTTCTGGACGGCGGACCGCCGAAGATGCTCTTTGACTGGTTTTGCAGATGAGTCGACTCTTAGGCGATGCTCAGCCAGTCCCCTGGGAACACCTGGCATGTCAGCGGGCTTCCATGCAAAAATGTCCCAGTTCTCACGGAGGAACTGGATGAGCGCTTCTTCCTATTTTGGGTCGAGTGTTGTGGAGATGCGGGTCGGAGCTGCATCGGGGTCGGTCGGGTGAATGTGAACAGGCTTCGTCTCACCGGACGACTGAAATGGCGGGTTTCTTGGATCGCAGCAAGTCACTCGGATCTGCGCTTTGCTTGTATTCCTCGAACTCGACCGCTGTCACCTGGGAATCGGCAATCTTTGAGCCCTTCTGGAAGCACTCTTCTGCCTTTTTCCGATCACCGGTGACAGTGATCACTCCTTTGGGGACGGGCATCTTCAATTTGAGGTACACGTAACATGGTCGAGCCATGAACCGTGCGTAAGCTGGTCTCCCCAAAATGGCATGATATGCACTCTGAAAATCCACGACCTCAAACGTCAACTTTTCTTTGCGAAAATGTTTCGAATCACCAAACACCCCGTCCAAAGCTATTTGGCCGAGTGACTCGGCTTTCTTCCCTGGTATAACTCCATGAAAGCTCATGTTACTAGTGCTCAGTCGAGACATCGGAATGCCCATTCCTTTCAATGTGTCAGCATACAACAAATTCAGCCCGCTTCCACCGTCCATCAGCACTTTTGTCAGTCGAGTGCCTTCGACAACTAGATCGACCACCAAAGCTTGCCTCCCAGGGGTGGCAATATGAGTCGGGTGATCAGATTGGTCGAATGTGATGGGTATTTGGGACCATTTCAGATAATTTGCTTCTGCTGGGGCAACCATGTTCACTTCTCGGTTGATGACTTTCAATCGACTCTTGCTTTCCACATCTACAAAGATCATCAGAGTGGAGTTGATATGCGGATATCCTCCCTCACCGTCCTCCTTGTCTTCGGCCTTGTCCGACTCCTTCTCCTTGTCCTTAGACTGTTTTCCCTGAAACTGCTGGATCAGGAGTCGACATTGGCGAGTGGTGTGCTTCGGGTAGATGATATTCCCCTCTTCGTCTTTCTTCGTGTGGATGTGACACGGCATATCCATCACGTCATTCCCTTCTTTATCCTTCACCTTCTTAGGGTTCCAGGATCCTTTTGGTTTCCCTTTAAACTTTCCTTGAGTCATGGCCAGAGCCTCTCCAGGAGCTGCCGGTTCAGCCTTCCGCTTCTGTTTTCGACTGGTGTTTCCTTTTTCCGACTGACTTGGCTTGTGCTTGCCGCTTCGGAGTCGGTCTTCTTCTTCGCCGTTGGCGTACTTGGTAGCAATCTCCATCATCCGACTCAAGGTCATGTCACCGGTTCGACCAAACTTCAAACTCAGTTCTCTATTCTTGACGCCATCTTTGAAGGCGCAGACTGCCTGATGATCAGACACATTCTCCATAGTGTGGTGCAAAGTGATCTATCTCTGAATATACTCTCTGAGAGTCTCATTGGTCTTCTGCACGTAGACTTGCAACACTGTCAATCCAGCTGGTCGCTTGCAAGTTCCTTCAAACGTTCTGATGAACACTCGGGACAGATCTTCCCAAGTGTAAATGCTGCTAGGAGGTAATTGAGTCAACCATGCCCTGGCAGAACCTTCCAGCATGAGGGGCAAATGCTTCATGGCCACCTCATCGTTCCCACCACCAATCTGAACCGCCACTCGGTAGTCCTCAAGCCAAGTTTCAGGCTTGGACTCACCAGTGAACTTGCTGACTCCTGTTGCCAACCTGAAATTGGGGGGAATAACTGCGGCTCTGATAGCTCTGCTGAAACATTCAGGACCAGAAACATGCACTCGACTGCTTGTGGGCGCATCTCTGTCGAGTCCACCTCGATGGGCTCTGTTCCGGTCGACCAAACCTTGCACGATAATGGATCGCGCGTCGAAGCCTGGTTCTCTGGGGTCGACTGGAACCCTTCGCCCTGTACTGAACTGACGCCTGTCATCTTGCTGCCGAGGAGCGTAAGACCCACCCCTCGGAGGGGAATTGGGCACTCGACGCCTACCATCTCGGTCGAGTCGGTCACCATAGTGGTCTCGCCGATTCTCGCGCCCTTCACGCCGCGGAGGCGATCTGGGGCTGTGAGCCGACTGAACCGTATTCGCAGTGACGGATGGACTGTGAATTCTGTTGCGCGACTGCGACACGGCTGAATTCTGATCTCCTGCTGCCCGGAGCAGATCCCTGATCTGCATCAAGCCTCTGCCAGCTTCCGACTGAGAAGGCTGGATAGACTCTGCTATACGGGTCGCAGCTGCTAAATTCTGGATTGGGGTTCGATATACCTAAGTCGGCGGGAAGAGTTGACGTCGACTGTTGTCGGGAACTCGTTGTCGCGCGCGCTCGTCGAGTGCTCGCTGAAGATTCTCAAGTCGAGTGCGTTCGGCCAAGTTGGCCAAACGTGCCTCCTCCAAGGCGCGAGCCTCGGGGGTTTCTCCTGCGATGGGCGTACGCAGTGCATCCACGTTCCTGCGGCGAAGTTCCTCTCTTTGCAGAGAGTCGAGTGGCTCGGGCTGGTACTCTTCGTGGTCTCGTGCGGGGTCGCCTCCGTCGCCTGCTCCACCATCACGGGCGAAGCCAGGGGGACTGCGGGGCCCATCGACCATCAGGATTTCCGCCGCTGGATCACTGCTATCGCACTCGGATGCAGTCTCTACGGAGCCAGTCGACAGATCGAACAGGCCGTAGAGAGATTCGTCGGGCTCGATTGCCGCAACATGAGAGGTGGCTGTCTGGCGAGCCACCGCGTGCCTCACCCACCGCTGAAGCCTCGACCGGCCCGAGCGCTTGCGCTGGCGGGAGACCGGGAGGGTGGACGATGGAGGAGTCGACCGATACGGGGTCGACGGTTGCCGCAGCAGAACGCCGCGGACACATGCGCGAAAATACGTCGCACCGCGGACGGGGAGCGCATCAACGTCGAGTGGAGCCTCCTGGAGCCAGGCGGAGTCGTCGGCGATGAAGGTGAGAGCACCGAGATGGATCTCTCGACCCTCGACCAAAACTCCAGCAGCCACCATCATGAAAGTACTCGGAAGAATCGCAACTTCTCCACAAAATTGCTAAAACACCGGCCCCACGGTGGGCGCCAACTGTCGTGGTTCTAAGCCTGACAGTAGAGTGGAGGGTAGGTATGGAGAGGCAAGGTCCTAGCTATGGAGAGGTTGTAAACACAAGGGATGTACGAGTTCAGGCCCTTCTCGGAAGAAGTAATAGCCCTACGTCTCGGAGCCCGGAGGCGGTCGAGTGGATTATGAGCATATGAGTTACAAGGTGCCGAACCCCTCTACCTGTGGAGGGGGGTGGCTTATATAGAGTGCGCCAGGACCCCAGCCAGCCCACGTAGGAGAGGGTTTAAGGTGAGTTAAGTCCGGGGCGCTACTGGTAACGCCCCACATAAAGTGTCTTTACTATCATAAAGTCTACTTAATTACAGGCCGTTGCAGTGCAGAGTGCCTCTTGACCTTCTGGTGGTCGAGTGAGTCTTCGTGGTCGAGTCCTTCAAGTCAGTCGAGTGAGTCCCTCGTTGGTCGACTGGAAGGCGACCTCTTCTAAGGGTGTCCTTGGGCAAGGTACTTAGATCAGGTCCGTGACCCTACCCTAGGTACATGACCCCATCACCGCGCCCCGCCCCCCGGCCACCCGCCTCAGCCGCCTCCCGCCCCCCGCCCCCCAGCCGCCTCCCGCCCCCAGTCGCCTCCCGCAGCCAGAGGCAGGCCGGCCTCAGGCCTCCTCGAGCTCTCCTCGCCGCTGCGCCAGAGGCTAGGCGGGCCAGAGGCAGCCGCGCCGCCCCGAGCTCCCCGCAGGTATGCCTCCTTTTCTTTCTTTTTGTTTCATTTTTTCCTTTCTGATTCATTGTTGGCACTCGCAATTTATTGTTTGTTGTATTGTGTAGATGGAGGTGAACAACGACGACATGGACTCGTTGTCCGATTCCTCGGGTTGGTCATCATCTAACGATTCGGACATCGACGAGTTGTTGCAAGACGACAACGTCGAGATGATGAGCCTCCTCGTCGACGTGCAATTGTTTGAAGACTGCGTGAAGCTTATGGATCAGACGAGAGGGTCGATGATGGGGCGAGTCACCATCTACCAGAACCGTGCTCTCGGACATGAGCATTTGATGCAAGACTACTTCGCAGAGGTACCTACATACCCTCCTCGTCTCTTCCACAGAAGGTACCGAATGTGTTGTAGTTTGTTTATGAAGATTGTCACCGATTGTGAAGCCGCCTCCTATTACTTTAAACGTCATAGATCCGCCGCCGGTATCATGGGGTTTAGTGCATATCAAGAAATATCGGCAGCAATGCGGGTACTCGCTTATGGCATACCCGCGGATTATACTGACGAGTATCTTCGCATTGGGCAAGATACAACCACGGAGTCCGTCCGTAGGTTTGCCAAGTTGGTCATCCGGTTGTATGGTGAGCAGTATCTTCGGGCACCAAACGAGGAAGATACAAAAAGATTAATGGAAATGAATGGAAAAAGGGGATGGCCGGGGATGCTTGATAGTCTTGATTACATGCATTGGAGGTGAAAAAATTGCCCAAAGGCATGGCACGGAATGTATTGCGGTAAAAGCCGTGATGCTACCATTGTGCTTGAGGCCGTAGCATCGGAGGACACATGGATTTGGCATGCATTATTTAGGTTGCCGGGAACACTCAATGATATCAATGTCCTCAATAGATCTCCTTTGTTCAAAAGATTAATTTCTGGGGATGCTCCAACTTGCAACTACAAAATCATGGACAATGAGTACTCAATGGGATACTATCTCACCGATGGCATCTATCCTGAATGGGCAACTCTTGTGAAGTCCATCAAGGAGAAAAATGGGGTGCCCTTAACAAGAAAAGAGGCTCATTTCACCAAGGCACAAGAGGCAGCCCGCAAGGATATTGAGAGAGCTTTCGGTGTTTTGCAAGCAAGTTTGCCATAGTTCGGGGTCCAGCTCGATTTTGGGACAAAAAACCTTGGTGAACATCATGAAATGTTGTGTGATTCTACACAACATGATCCTAGAGGATGAGAGAGTGTTAAACCTCCCTTGTTTCTATGACAATTTTGGTACCCGTGTGCAACCAGAAAGAAACCCTTCTCGCATACATGTTTTTCTTCAAGCACATCGTGAGATTGAGGATGCAACGACTCATGGTCGGCTCCGGGATGATCTAGTAGAGCACCACTGGCAGTTGGATGGGCGGCGCATTGGCCCATGATGTATCTTTGTTTTACTTTTCTATGTCCTATTTGATTTGAAAAATTATTATAATTTGCTCAAACATTGTTGTAATAATTTGAATGATTATTGTTTTATTCGGTGGTGTAATAATAACTAGAATGATTATTGTTTTATGCCAAATGTGATGAAGTTTGTGATATGTCATATGATGAAATGTGTGATATATGAAATGACAGTTTTAAAGGTTGGGGTTGAGGCAAAGACTAGAACTCTCAAATCCAACCCTTAAAGCAGTATAAGGGTTAGGTTTAAGGATTCTAGTCTTTACCCCTATTTTTCAATCCTTAAAAGTGCCAAAAACTGGCACTTCTCAACCCTTAAAACTGCTTTAAGGGTTCTACTAGACATGCTCTTCGGCCAACTCCACCGCGCGACTCTATCCTGTCTGACCCCGTCCGTTTGGGGTAAAACAGACAAAGGAGGCGGCCCAGCGCGCGACGGCCCGGACCCATCTTGTCCGATTTGTGTCTGGGCCAACCCATTTCGAGCGCAAACTTGCGCCGGGTTTGGGTCGCGACGGACACCAAACGGACGCGCACCTCGTCCACGTCGGGGCCGCGTGGCAGGCGGCCACCTACCTCCTACACGCCCACATCAATGCGCACGAGCTGGCGGCCCCATTTGTCCTCAGCATGTCGAACGGTCGCCGTCCTTCTTTAAGTGGGAAGCGTGGACGGGTCCTCGTCCACACTGCCCCACGCCACCCCGCAGCCTCCTCGAAACCCGACAGCGCCGAATCCAAACCCTAGCCAACAACTCGCCGGCCGGCCGCCCGCAGCCATGGGCCTCTGGAACTACGGCCGCAAAGGCAAGCATGACCGCGAGGCTGGTTCCTCGTCAGGACGCCGCCGCGGCTCGATGAAGAAAGAGGAGCCCGCGTCACCATCGCCACCACGTCGGGCCCCCGCGCCGCCCTCCTTCTCCATCGCGCCCGCCACCGGCTCGCGCGATCGGCACTACATCGAGGCGGCTGTCTGCCGCCGTTATTGGGAGACGAGGACGCCGCTGCCCTGGAGCGACGTCCACCTCCCCAATAACTGGCATCTGTCGGCCGACCGCGTGCCGATCCCGCCCATCCCGCAGAGCGGCCGTGCGCGCCGCCAGGAGATCGAGCGCCGCCGCCGCCTTCTCCCGGACGACCTCTACCATGACGAGGGGTACGCCCCCGACTCGACATTGTGGGACACGTGGTTCCGCGATGAGCACGACGTGCGGCGGGCGTCGTTCTTCGCCGGCACGTCGACGGGGCCTCGGCGGCCGCGTGAGCCCCGAGCGGCTCCCCAGGCGCGCGGGCGTACGCGGGTCCGCGGTCTGACGCCCACGCCGTCGCCATCTCCATCGCCACCCCCACCTCCTCGCATGACGGCGGAGGAGGAGGCCCGGCTCATGGCGCGTGTGCTGGAGGACTCCATGCACACACATGACGAGCGCCAATGGGCGGACCTCGAGGCGACGATGGCCCTCTCCGCGGCCGGCAACGTCGCCATCCCCGAGGAGCCGCCGGTGGCCGCGTTGCACCCTGACATGGTGGGCCAGGGGTGGAGCTGGTCGTGCTCCACTGAGCAGATGGCGGCCGCCCTAGGGGCCATGAACTGGTGCCCCACGCCACCGCGGTCGCCGGAGCGGGAGGCCTCGCCGGGAGGAAGTGGTGTAGGCACCACCGGCCACCTTGCAGCCCGCCGCCCCCATGCACCACGGACCGCCGGCCCACCTGTGGACGCTGCCGAAATACATCGACCTCGTCAGCGACGACGACGACACCGGCGGCCAGTGAAGACGGCGACGGCCACGTCATCGACGGGCGCGGCAGGAGCGCGCGCGGGAGGCGTTTTTTTGGGTTTTATGTTAATTATGAACTGGGCCGTTTAAGCGGACTGAACTGGGCCATTTTGTGGCCGTAACCCCTATATATATATTTTCTGTTTTTTTAACTGCGTTTATTTATTTTTTTAGTCATTTCAATTAAGTTTTTAAATTATTTTTATTCACGTCCACCCACCCCGGACAGGTTTTGGGGTGCGGCCGCGCGTTGGGCGCACCCACGACCCATCGGACAAACGCGGACGTGGGCGAACCCACCGGCGCCCCAAAGGGACAAAATCCGGCCAAACTGGACGTCCGTTTGGGGTCGCGCGGTGGAGTTGGCCTTAGGATGTGAAATGTCAAATACCAATTGTATTATCGTCATAGTGCTGTAAAAAGTACAGTGTATAAAAACTGTGTTGCTAATTTCCATATACCTCTTTCTTTCATTGTTAGGTCTGTATGTGTGGTACTGGCACATTGATACCGTGGTAGATGCCTGATGGTCCAGTTTTCCTTTTCTCAAAGCCAATAGTTCCAGTAGTCACAAGCGCACGTAAACGGTGAATCAGGAAAGGACTTGGGCAGAGAATCTGGCGACCAGTGGATCGACGAGCGTCCTGGACCGTGCCGCCGTAAACCGTGGCACCTCGGTGTGTACATCATTATGCACACAAAAGCCACACAAATTGTGTCTAGCTAGTCTGTGGCAAGGGCTCTTGTCGCGCGGAATCAACTACCTCAGGCTCTACGTATGACGCTGGAAGCCCAATCTGTACATGATATACTGTCTTAACCAAATTTCGGTCTTCGACTGAGATCCCCGATGCGTCTCATTCCCTCGAGAACTCCTGCTGCGTGTAATGTGTCATGCAACTTGGTGCACGTGAATGACGTGTGCCAGTGCCAGCCCATTGGCACCTGAGTGTTTGTTTTGTTACATGTACAAGCCTATGTTATTTATAGCCGCACTAGGTAGCTACATGTACAATGAATGTAGAGACTTTGAGCCCATTTCTACCATTAATAGTTTGGCATTCTTGAAATTAGAATAATATTCTCCTGTTACAGTACTACATGTATTTGAAAGAAATTTATTTGAATATTGCAATTTTTCGCACGACAGAAAATAAAACTACTGCTGCAAAAGAAGACGTACTATATTAGCATATTTTTAGTCTGAGCTGCACTTTACTGACTCGACTTGGACATAACAAATTTTCAGTTGATTTACTTGAAGAGACCAGTAACGTTAGGTCAGAAAGAGTTTATAATGCAACAAGAAAAGTCAGAGACAGTACACAAAATAACCTATATACTGCTATTATACGTCTACACCTTTTTCTAGAAAGGTGGTGCTTGCCGGCTTTAGCAAACTGAAGCCCTTCAGCGTTTTACAACAAAATTCGACAAACGAAAAATGAGAAAAAGGGCAGCAACTGCCGCCCGGACCATGATGTTTCTGCACCTCACCCCCGTTGGGAGTCTACCCCTCACTAGCTGCCACAAGAATATCTTGATCTTGTTTGGGAGGCGAGCTTTCCGAATATCCATGGCTTGAAAGGGGGATGCCCCTTGGTGCAGCGGCTTGTATAGAGACTTCGTGGAGAATTGTCCCGATGACTCATGTTTCCAACGAAAAGAATCTGGTTCTGCCGAAGGGACGGAGTCCATAAGCATATCTGCCAATCTATCCCATTCCTCTAGATCTGCCGGCCCTAGCGAAGAAATTGCGGACACCACTATCCATTTTGCCAATACTCACTGACCAAAGCATTTGGGTTCCACTACTGCAGGATGCTACTATCGCGATACTACGATTAGAGACCCTTCGACAAAACTGTGTGCGATGCCATAATCGTAAACGGTGGTGTAAAAAACCCGTCAAAAAGGTGCAAAATGTTTGCGATGGAGAATGCATCAAACACGGTTCAGATTTTAGTTGTGTGTGCGATGCAGGGCATACGGTTCAGCTTAATTAACTGTTTGCGATGAGGAGAAACAAAAGAAACGAGCAGCCAGATGAAGGTGTGTGCGATATACAACATACGGTTCACTCGGATGAACTGTTTGTGATTATGCAACACAAAAGAAACGGGTAGCAAGATGAATGTGTGTGCGATATACGGCATGCGGTTCACTCGAATGAACTGTTTGCGTCGAGGCAAGAAAACAGAAACGGTTCAATATAACAAGATGTTTGTGATACGCCGCAAACAGGTCTGTAATCAGAAATGTGTGCGAATACCGATAATAACAGAAACAGTTCCCTAGTGTGGCCCGTGTTCATCTGATCATCATCTCCTTCTTGTGCTAGCTCGATGTTCCTTCTATGTTAAGTTTCCATTAGTTGATGGGGATTTATGAATGCGCCACCATTTTCTGCCATTTCCTCACCTGTTTCTCGCCACCCAGCGATATTGCGCACAGGCGACGCGCGACGCACGGAGACGACAATCGCAGCCTGTAGCACATCCATCTTTTCCAAACATGCCAGCCCACCAAAAGCGCTGCCTCTGCCATCAACCTCGTCGATGAGGAAAACGAGCAGGCGCCACAGCACGTCGAGGCCGAGGCGCTCCCCGGCAACGCGATGGACGACGCCGTGATGCGCGTCATCGTCAGGGTTGAGCAGACCTTTGGCGCATGGCGCTTGAGCGCCGCGGATCAAGATAGGCATGTCAGCGCCGACAGGCTGCAGCTCGCCGCACAACATGATCGATGGCGCGCCGCAGAGCAAGCTAGGCACGTCCGTGCCGATAGGCTGCGGCTCGCCGCACGACGAGACCGAGCGCTGCAGAGCGAGAGGCACGGCACGCTGCACAGAAAGAGCGGATCCATCAGCGCTTGCCTGCTGTTGACACGACGTCGCAGCTGGGTACACGTCCAGTCAGTACCCCGTTCCTCGCCAGGAGTGGGCACAGGCCCTCAGCCCCGTACTTTCACCAGAGGCCGGCCGCGCCGTACTTGCACTGGACGCCCGCCGCGCCATTCGCATGGGTGTCGCAGTTCGCCTTGTCCGCGGCCCGCTAGATGCCAACGCGCTTGTCCGTAGGCTCGGCCGCCTCCTTGGCATAGGTGTCCACCTGGGCGCAGTAGAGGAACATGGCCGTCGCATCCTCGACCTGGTGATCTCCATTGAAATAGCCAATTTGGAGCTCGAGATCGCGCTCCAGATGTACCGTGAGCGTGTCGACCACTTGGACGAACGCCTGGACGAGTTCAGGCAGAGCCAAGAGCTACCGTAGGCAAGGGCTGCTGGTCATAGTCTCATGGATGCGTTTTATTTTGAAAAGTGGTTTCGACATGGATAGTTATATATTCACAGCAATCATAGTATATATTCTCTATTTATTGCTCTGTTTCAATGTGTGTACTCTGTTTTCCATTCTTATATGTTCTGTTTCAATGTGTGTATATACATAGTCATTACGTATATGTGGATGATAACAACTAGATTCAAATTAATATACAAAAACAGATAGAAAATAGAATTCATAATATATATATATATAATATTCATTAGTTAATCACAAAATATCATCACATATACGTGATAATACTTAACTAGTACTAGGTACAATGCATAAAATTGAAAACGAATAATACTAAAACTAATAATCCCTCCTGGGGCCAGTATTCCAGCAGCTCCCTGGTGCGCGGCGTCTTCCCAGTGCGGAGGCAGTACTCCGCCTCCTCCTCCTCGCAGCGCTTGACGTACTGATCTGTCTCTTGTTGGCAGACAAGCGTGGCTGATCTTGCCATTTCGTTGGGCACCCACCGAAGCTCCTCGTCGGTGACACGCTGGAGCTTATCGGCCCACCTTCACGCAGCGACGAGGCGCCCAGCACCTATGACCTTCCTCGTGAAGTACCCGTCTTCGTACACCTCCTCAATACGACGATGCGCCCGGCCCCAAAGCTCCACCGCCTCCTTTTTCCAGGCGGCATCACGGGTTTCACAGGCCGCCTAGTACCTGGCTTCCTCCTCCACCATCTCCTTCTTCAACGCCACTTGCCTAGCTTTCTCAGCCGCCAGCACCGACTTCCATAGACAAAGATTGTACTGGCCCCAAAACCAATCCGAAGTTGGGGGTTCGGCACAACCTCGTTGCTACCTCTTTTAGCACTGCGTTGGTTTTCCCCGAAGAGGAAGGGATGATGCAACAAAGTAGCATAAGTATTTCCCTCAGTTTTTGAGAACCAAGGTAGCAACCCAGTAGGAGGCTACATGAGAGTCCCTCGCACCTGCACAAAACAAATAAATCCTCGCAACCAACGCAAATAGGGGTTGTCAATCCCTATAGGGCCACTTACGAGAGTGAGATCCGATAGATATGATAAGATAATATTTTTGGTATTTTTATGATAAAGATGCAACTTAAAGTAAAGGCAAAGTAAATAGCAAAGTAAATAACTAAGTAGTAAGAGATTGATATGATAAAGATAGACCCGGGGGTCATAGGTTTCACCAGTGGCTTCTCTCGAGAGCATAAGTATTCTACGGTGGGTGAACAAATTACTGTTGAGCAATTGACATAATTGAGCATAGTTATGAGAATATCTAAGTATGATTATGTATATAGGCATCACGTCCGAGACAATTAGACCGACTCCTGCCTGCATCTACTACTATTACTCCACTCATCGACCACTATCCAGCATGCATCTAGAGTATTAAGTAAAACAGAGTAACGCCTTAAGCAAGATGAGATGATGTAGAGGGATAGACTCATGCAATATGAAGAAAACTCCATCTTGTTATCCTCGATGGCAACAATACAATACGTGCCTTGCTGCCCTTACTGTCACCGGGAAAGGACACCGCAAGATTGAACCCAAAGCTAAGCACTTCTCCCATTGCAAGAAATATCAATCTAGTAGGCCAAACCAAACTGATAATTCGAAGAGACTTGCAAAGATACCAATCATACATAAAAGAATTCAGAGAAGATTCGAATATTATTCATAGATAGACTTGATCATAAACGCACAATTCATCGGTCTCAACAAACACACCGCAAAAAGAAGATTACATCGAATAGATCTCCACAAGAGATAGGGAGAACATTGTATTGAGATCCAGAAAGAGAGAAGAAGCCATCTAGCTACTAACTATGGACCCGTAGGTCTGAGGTAAACTACTCACACTTCATTGGAGAGGTGAGGATGTTGATGAAGAAGCCCTCCGTGATCGATGCCCCCTACGGCGGAGCTCCGGAACAGGCCCCAAGATGGGATCTCGTGGATACAGAAAGTTACGGCGGTGGAATTAGGGTTTTGGCTCTGTATCTGATCGTTTGGGGTACGTGGGTATATATAGGAGAAAGAAGTACGTCGGTGGAGCAACAGGGGGCCCACGAGGGTGGAGGGCACGCCTAGGGGGGTAGGCGTGCCCCCCTACCTCGTGGCCTCCTGTTACGTGTCTTGACGTAGGGTCCAAGTCTCCTGAGTTGTATTCGATGAGAAAATCACGTTCCCGAATGTTTCATTCCATTTGGACTCCGTTTGATATTCCTTTTCTTCGAAACCCTAAAACAGGCAAAAAAAAAACAATTCTGGGCTGGGCCTCTGGTTAATAGGTTAGTCCCAAAAATAATATAAAAGTGGATAATAAAGCCCAATAATGTCCAAAACAGTAGATAATATAGCATGGAGCAATCAAAAATTATAGATACGTTGGAGACGTATCAAGCATCCCCAAGCTTAATTCCTGCTCGCCCTCGAGTAGGTAAATGATAAAAAAAGAATTTTTGATGTGGAGTGCTACTTGGCATAATTTTAATGTAATTCTTCTTAATTGTGGTATGAATATTCTAATCTGAAAGATTCAAGACAAAAGTTCATATTGAGATAAAAACGATAATACTTCAAGCATACTAACAAAGCAATTATGTCTTCTCAAAATAACATGGCTAAAGAAAGTTATCCCTACAAAATCATATAGTCTGGCTATGCTCTATCTTCACCACACAAAATATTTAAATCATGCACAACCCCGATGACAAGCCAAGCATTTGTTTCATACTTTTGACATTCTCAAAACTTTTTCAATCTTCACGCAATACATGAGCGTGAGCCATGGATATAGCACTATAGGTGGAATAGAGTGGTGGTTGTGGAGAAGACAAAAAGGAGAAGATAGTCTCACATTAACTAGGCATATCGACGGGCTATGGAGATGCCCAATAATAGATATCAATGTGAGTGAGTAGGGATTGCCATGCAACGGATGCACTAGAGCTATAATTATATGAAAGCACAAAAAGAAACTAAGTGGGTATGCATCCAACTTGCTTGCTCATGAAGACCTAGGGCATTTTGAGGAAGCCCATCATGAAAAAGGTGATCTTCCGTTTTGGTTTTCCACACAACATTATCACTGACAATGGCACTAATCTATCCCAAGGGGCTATGGATGAGTTTTGTCAACGTGAGCACATCCGGCTTGATGTTTCTTCTGTAACTCATCCTCAATCCAATGGTCAAGCTGAGAGAGCAAATCAGGAAATTTTAAAAGGTCTCAAACCCTGGCTTATGATTCCTTTACAGCGAATGTCGGGTTGTTGGGTAGAGGAATTACCCTCGGTGTTGTGGAGTATCAACACGACACCTAACAGGTCTATAGGCTACACACCTTTCTTCATGGTGTATGGAGCAGAAGCAGTGTTGCCTAGTGACATCCGTCATGACTCGCCCTGTGTGGCGGCTTATGTTGAAGCTAATAATGAACAAGCCAGACAGGATGCACTTGACTTGTTGGATGAAGAAAGAGACTTAGCAGCGGCTCGGCCAGCAATTTATCAACAGGACCTGCGCCGTTATCACAGCCACCGGGTCAAATCCAGGACTTTTCAGGAAGGCGACCTGGTGCTCCGGCTCATCCAGGATCTGTCAGATGCGCACAAGTTATCCCCACCTTGGGAAGGACCCTTTGTGGTCAGCAAGAACTTAAACAACGGGTCGTATTACCTCATTGACATTCGAGAACACAAAGATTCACGTAAGTCGGAGGAGGAGACCCGCCGGCCGTGGAACATTGCTCAACTTCGGCCATACTACCCTGAGCTACCGGCTCTCATCATGTACATACTTTAGCATTGTATATACCATGATAAGTAATAAAGTAAGACCATCGGTCTCTATTCTTTTCAAATATTATGCATCTTTGTTATTTTTTATTTTCAAATGACTATTAAGGAGCTGATCATATTTGAATCAAGTCTAACCTTTTTGGTCCGGCTTATGATCGTATTCGAATCTAGCTGCAATTATCATGGTCACTTGGGGGCTTCCTGGTCAAACATAAGTCGTATTCGAACCAAAGAGAACATAGCTGTCGTAACCCTCTTGATCGGCTCAAGGCCAAACTCACTAGGGGGCTTCTTGATCGTATCCGAATCATAGCTTAACCCCTTTTGGGTCCGACTTGGATCGTATTCGAATCAGGGTCGTTAAAAACCTCTCAAGGCCATTTGGGGGCTTCCTGTTCAAACATAGGTCGTATTCGAACCAAAGAGAACATAGCTATCGGTACCCTCTTGGCCGGCACAACGCCACGCCACTGGGGGCTATATGGTCGTATTCGAACCTCAGCTAAACCCCTTTGGTCCGGTTTACTGATCGTATTCGAATCAGAAGCCACCAACATTTAAATATAAGGTTAAATCATACTTGTTAACTATTATTTGCCTTTGAGTTTCTTGTTGCAAATAATTAGCATGATCTTCTTCGTTGACTTGTCTATTTGACAACAAGGCTACCAAGGTATGATGATCATTATAGTATTCAAAGGTATTGATTTCTCAGAAGGATTGAGTTATCAGCTTCATTACCCGGGTTACTCAAGCCGGTGGTCTAAGGATCAAAGGTACAAGTATGGCTATTATTTATATATAATTGCCTGCTGCATTAACTAAAGAGTTAGTTTCAGCCCTTGTCCTTTATTTATATCTATTTTCTATTTTCTATTATGATAAACATATTGGATATAAGCCAGGTGTTTTAACCCGTTCGGCTCTAAGCCGCCAAGCCAGTCTTTTCTCTTGTATCTACACGGAACAGAATTAAAGTGTTGCAGAAACAATCATCAAATATAATGCATACATTGCCATCAGGAAACACGGAGCCACATACAGTGTTTTATGCACGATGGCATAAGCAAGGCATTCAGTGTTTTCACAACTAAACTATTACACGGCTTTTTATAAGCCAATGAAGATGGTTATTATTCCTTCCTCGCCGGTTCACCACCTTCTGTTGGCTGGAAGTTGGGTTCAAAACCATTCACGACGACGAATTCTGCTTCATCGTCGATCAGGCCTGCCGGGTCAACTTCTGGGGCAAATGTATTTTCTCTTACAGGCGGGATCAAATCCGTCACCTTGTACGAGGGAGTCACCATCTTCTTATTTTCAGCATCAAAACCCGGCTAATATTTGTTAATGTTGGTATCATCTCCAAGGGTAGTTGCCTGAGGCCGGACTCCGCGCACGCAAGCCATGAAGTCATCCTGCTCAAAGGGAGATCCGTCTTCCTTCATGGTGGGATAGCCTCTGGCCACGTCCACCAGGTCAAGGTCTGGCACCCAAGCCTTGGAGCGGCTCAGGGCAGTCAAAGCCCCGGCTCGCGCACAGGAGCGTTTCACTTCTTGAAATCTGGCAGGCAGGATTGACAGTTTCTTCAGGACATCGCTGAGCCGGTTGGGTCCTCGATTGGCAGGAGAGATGGTGGCAAGTGCCCGCTGTGTGCCAATATACAGTTGTTCTACCAAAGTATACACTGCCTTCAGTTTAATCAAAGGATCTTAGCTCAGATTTTTGCTTCGTGGGCCTGCACATATTTTATACATAAAGTCAGCTGGCGGCTTATACTCTGGATCAGAAAAAGCACACAAAATTAAGGTCGGGCGGCTTACCAAAGATGGCAGCCACCATTTGAGACAACCGGCCCTTTAAACCGTTCAGCTCCGTTGAAATCTCTTCAAGGGTTGTTTCGGCCTTCTCAGCGCGTTGGGTCAGAAGCGTTTTTTCCTCTTTCCAGGTTTTCTTCTTGGCAGCGAAGCTGGTCTTTAAATTTTCCGTCTCAGAGAGACTTATTTGCAATTTGGAGTAAGCAGATTTGATTTCTGCCTCCTGACTCGCTATCCGGGTCTTCGCATCAGTCAATTGTGAGTTCAATTCAGATAAGGCATTCTGCAAAACATTCAGATGAGTCAAGATTTTGCTTCAAGTTCAAAAATCAAGATTCAAGTCTCAAGTACTTTACAAAAAACCACTTGACACTTGGGGGCTAATGTATGCCAAAACAAATTTTTATGATTCTGAAGACATACTTTAAGTCCCAAGTACTTTACAAAGTAACAGCACTTGGCACTTGGGGGATAATGCATGCAGCTCAGCAAGTTTCTCAAGGTTAAGATGGAGTATTAAGTCCTTTGAATACGGTACAAAACAATTTAAAGTACCAGCTCATTTATGGTCAAAATGAACCGGCCATTGGGGACTACAGGTGAAGCTTTGTTCTATTTTAGTGAATTCGAGAAAAGTTTCAACGGTAAAGGTCTTGGCCTATATTATAAAGTCTACAGAACATTCCGGTTCTCTCATAATCTGAAGACTTGGGGCTGAAGGAATATAGATAAACCGGAAGAACGTACCTCGTATTTCACTACAACTGTTTGACCATTTCGATCTTAGAGTCGCGACTGGAGTGCACGTGGCTGAGATAGACGGATAAAATATCGTTGGCATTTAAATGGTTGTAATTGGCAACGTCAAAGCGCACTTTTTGCCTCTCCAATGCCTCTTGTTTCGCAGTACACCGAGCCAACACGGTTGGATTCCCCAGCTCAATAAAACGGCTCCCGATCATCTGAACGTGTTGGGCAGACGGTGATGGCGGGTTGGTTGAGCATGATGGTCCAGTTGCGGAAGGGTTTACAGTTGTCTCATCAAACGACGGCTTAGGAGGATTTGCTTCTGCATCAACAGGCAGGTCTTCTGGAGCGTCGGTTAATGGAGAAGATGGCCTGGCCGGGTCAGATGCAAGCACCGGCGAGTCTTCTGTCGGTTTAGCTGTCTTTGCCTTCTTGGATTTAGCTTGGCCACTAAGAGAAATGTTGCAGGATTGTCAGTATAAAGATACAATTTGAACAAATCGGAAATAAGGAGGATTTTCATTACCCATGGGCAGTCTTGAAGGCCGGAAATTGCGTCTGGAGCCGCCAGAAGAGCGAGACACCTCCTGAAAAGATAAAACAAAGTTAAAGTAAGGCAGAGGAAAGGATCCATTAAACGGAGGTAAAGACAGAAAGAAGTAAACCTCATTCAGGCGCTTCTGAGGAGTTTGTTGAAGAATCACAGCCGGCTTATCTTCAGTCCGAGCCTGACGGCGACTTGCATGTTGCTACTTTTTCAAACGAAAGGTGGGATCCAAGTGAGCTAAACGGTTAGAAAACCTTACTTTACGGATCACTCGTCAAATTTTTTGTCTTGGCAAGGGCTCTGAGTCGGAGGAAATGATAGTTACCTCTACTTCCACAGCCTGACTGGCCCCAGTGTCATCGTGGTAATGATCAGTGTCAATAAGATTGTTAAAAAATTGGCCAAGGGAATCAAGGGCTACCTCTGAATCAGAAGTATCATCAAGCTTCATCAAATCTTTAGGAGTGTTCTTTTTCTTCTTTTTCGACCTCCGGGTCGTTTTCTTGGCGTTTACGGCGGCGGCTTTTGCTTTCTTGGCAGCCTCGTGGTCATACTTAACTTTCCAGAAGTCAGAGTTGGCCTACAGACAGGTAAAAACAAGATAAAGAGTCAGGCAAGTATTAAAACAATACGGCTGGGAAAATACAAGGGAGAGAAATAACAATATCCTTACTTATGGCACCGGGTTAAGCTGGCAGAAGGGGTTTAACCCGACGACACTGCAATCTTCGTATTTCCCGTTCACCAGATGAGTTGACATTGAAACAATATCTTCCTCTGTTAATTGAATGGGGTTGTGACGAAGAGAGTCATCCGGGCCTCCACCATACTCATACATCAGCTTTGATCGACGGCTTAAAGGGATGACCCGCCATGAGATCCAGCAGCGGGTCAGATCAACTCCAGTTAACCCATTCCCCAGCAGAGCATTGATCCTTTTGATGGATGGTATCAGCCTCTTGCGTTCAGCGACAGTAAGCTTATCAGGAAGCGCAAACTTGGAGTCAAGACGATCGGGGCGATAACCCGGCAGTGGTTTCTCGTTTGCCGGTGAAGTGTCCTGGCAGTAGAACCAAGTCTGGTTCCAGTCCTTTGGGTGACTTGGTAAGACAATGAAGGGGAAGACGGCACCCTGCCAGTGCTGAATTTATATGGCTCCAAGTTTTAAGTTAATGCCGTTGGTGCACTCGTTCTGCCGGTTCAGATAAAAGTATTCTCTAAACAACTCCATGGTCGGCTCTTGTTGAAGATATACTTCACAGAGTACTTGGAAGTTACAAATGTTAGATATGGAATTAGGCCCGATATCTTGAGGATGGAGCTTGAAAAAGTGGAGGACCTCTCTAAAGAACTTTGAGCCGGGCGGTGAGAAGCCACGGTTCATGTGGTTAGTAAAAACAATTACTTCGCCGTCACTTGGATTGGGCCGTTCTTCTTCCGAGTCAGGGGCACGGTAAGACATGACAGTTTTCGCTGGCAGAAATCCTATGGTGAAAAACTTTTTCAAACGTTCCTCAGTTACGGTTGAGGGAACCCAGTTACAGATGGTTGATGCTTTGGACGGCATGATGTGCAAAGAAGAACTGAAAAGAAAAGCAACGTGCCGGTTCAGTTTAATGGTGAGATTGACAGTTAAGTGATGATGATGCAAACAAGTAATGGCGGCTTAGTTAAGGGCTAATGAAATATAAGGAAAATTAAGTCGGCATGATAAGCCGTCATGACTACAGATATTTGAAGAAGGCAAAGTGTTGAGACAAACAAGTTTCCTGAATTGTTTGGTATTATTCCAGATTAAATGGCTATTCAAAATGGAAAAAATTCTAGACCTAAAAAAGTTCAGTGCAGAAGATTATATAAGTTCTAATGCAGCCTTGGAAACAGAGAAAGGGATTTGTGGATCAAGAAAAGGCACAAGAACACTACCGCGCGAGCGTATATGTATATTTTTGGATCAAGAAGAGGCCTGCAGTGGAAAAACTACAAGGGACTGCGATGAACTCGGAAGAACACGAAAGAATCTAGAAACCCTAAGTGCGGATCTGAGAAGTGAAAAGAAGGGAACTTACAGTCATAGGTCTTCTGCGGAGGTCGCCGCTGTTCTCTGGATCGGTTCAGGTTGATGCAGCGGCCAACGTCGATGGAGACGGAGGTGAAGCGCAGCGGCGGCGAAGCTCGAGCAGCAGGGGGTGCACGAGAGGAAGAAGATGGAGCGAGAGAGGAGAATGAGGAAGGTCGAGGCGTGCCTATTTATAAGGAAAGATGTGAACAGATGGACACAAAAATCGAGGAGAGCCAAATAATGGTTATCGAGCTACACAGACGCCTCAATTCTCGGGAAGCATTAAAGATAAAAGATCCGTTGGGAGATGACGTCATGAAAGTTCTTTGCGTTTTCAAGAGATGACATCACGGCGGGTTACGAAAACTTCAACGAAGATAAGAAGATGGATTTTTGTCTAAGTATTGAAGATTGACAAAGAATGAAATTCAAAGTCAACCTGGGGCCTAATGTTGGGGATATTACTATCAGTTATGACCCGCCCAGGAGGGGCCAGGTCAGCCCCAATGGCGGGTTACGCAAGAAGCCCAGTAAACATTCAAGACGATAGTTTATTAAACCTTATAGAAGGCCCAAGGGCCTGGAGGCAGCTTAAGGCCTGATATTGTAAACCGCTGTATGTAAGGAAAGACTTGTAAAGAAAGGCATGTAAAGGAAGTCACCGAGCCGGACACGATTATGAGCCGGCCGGGACTCTGGAGGCCACCAGGCGTCAACCCATGTATATAAGGGAACGACCCGGTGGCAGCTTAGGGCAAGAAACAACAAAACGATAACCAAGCTGGCGAGTTGAGCCTCTTGGTGATCGAAACCCCAGCAATACGAATCCCAACAAGACGTAGGCTTTTACCTTCATCGTAAGGGGACGAACTAGTATAAAACCCTCTCGTGTCCTTTGTCCCGATTAACCCGTTTAAGCCTCCTAGTGCGATGGCCCTATGACTAAGTCCTTGCTCTAGGACATCTGCCGTGACAATTCCACGACACTTTTATTTTTCTTACAACTCAACAATTACAACTCGATACTTAGAACAAAATATGACTCTATATGAATGCCTCCGACGGTGTATCGAGATATGTAATGGACCAAGAGTGACATGTATGAAAGAATTATGAATGGTGTCTTTGCCACAAATACTATGTCAACTACATGACCATGCTAAGCAATATGACAATGATGAATGTGTCATGATGAATGGAATGATGGAAAATTGCATGGAAATATATCTCGGAATGGCTATGGAAATGCAATAATAGGTAGGTATGGTGGTTTTTTTGAGGAAGGTATATGGTGGGCGTATGATACCGGTGAAAGGTGCGCGGTATTAGAGAGGCTAGCAAAGGTGGAAGGGTGAGAGTGCGTATAATCCATGGACTCAACATTAGTCATAAAGAACTCATATACTTATTGCAAAAATCTACAAGTTATCAAAGCAAAGTATTATGCGCATGCTCCTAGGGGGATAGATTGGTAGGAAAAGACCATCGCTCGTCCCCGACCGCCACGCATAAGGAAGGCAATCAAAAAATAAATCATGCTCCGACTTCATCACATAACGAATTCATCACAAGCTTCAACACAAGTATTTCTCAATTTCACAACTACTCAACTAGCACAACTTTAATATCACCATCTTTATATCTCAAAACAATTATCAAGTATCAAACTTATCATAGTATTCAACACACTCATAAGAGAGTTTTATTATTAATCTTGCAAACCAAGCATATTAGGATTTTAAACAAATTACCATGCTATTAAGACTCTCAAAATAATCTAAGTGAAGCATGAGAGATCACTAGTTTCTATAAAAAAAATCCACCACCGTGCTCTAAAAGATATAAGTGAAGTACTAGAGCAAAATTATATAACTCAGAAGATATAAGCGAAGCACATAGAGTATTCTAACAAAATCCAAATCATGTATGGCTCTGTCAAAAGGTGTGTACAGCAAGGATAATTGTGGTAAACTAACAAGAAAAGACTCAAATCATACAAGACGCTCCAAGCAAAACACATATCATGTGGTAAATAAAAATATAGCTCCAAGTACACTACTAGGAAAAGGGCTACTAATGGCGCACCAGTTTTGCCTACTAATGGCGCACTACTGGTGCGCCATTAGTATCACGCCACTAGTATTTCTTACTAATGGCGCACCGCGCAGTGCGCCATTAGTATAGAACACCATGCGCCATTAGTATCTGGCATACTAATGGCGCAATATTAGGTTTTTTTACTTTTCAGAATTTTGCACTGGTTACAAAATATATTAGTGGACAGAATATAGACAGCACCCCACAGCAAGAGCAGATTCATCGAATACAATGGAAGATTAGTCTCCGAATACAATTCATCATATTAGTCTCCCAATTCAAAAGACCGAACAAAGATAGAACATTACAAGTCTCGAGACCGCGAGTAGCGAGTTTGTCGGAAGTAATACTAATCCTAACAAGTACTACTAATCATCATCATACAACTTCTACTCGTTATTAATAACAAGTCATACGATCATCATCTTGATAGTCATCGAACCAACCCTACTTAATTGTTCTTAGCACATGATCATCAGTATTAGGCAGGACCTAAATACCCTATTTAAGGTAAAATAGCATAAAACAATATAGACCCTGACTCTCCATTATGGAGAATGGAGAACATCCTGTCTCCAATTCTTGCGCTTCGCTTCCTTTTGCTTCCAAGAACCTCCTTATGACTGTCCATACATTTTTTCCATCCTTTGATTTTCATGTCTCCACTTCTTTTAGAAATCTCGTATGGACAGTTGAGATTCATAGGATGACCTGGTTGTATGTTCAAAACATTAAGACTACCTTTCTTATACATCAAATGAGGCACACAATTCTCTAGGATTATCTGTTGAAAAACATAGTAATAACTTCATAGTTAGCAATGATGTACTAGTTTTAGAAGTATGCAAAAGATGCACGGATGTCGTAATAGAAAAGTCTTACCAGGGTATCTCCATGGTAGTTACCGTAGTTGAACACATGCACTAGTGGCACGTATTTACCATAATGTTGAGGAGTTTGATTGTGGATATTGTAATTCTCAATGTCAGTACAAAATCCGACCAGATGATTTTTCTCCTTGTAAGTTGTCAATTCGGAGCCATCGGTGTAGTGGGTTTTGTCTACCACCTTGTAAGTTGTCAATTCGGAGCCATCGGTGTAGTGGGTTTTGTCTACTAGTGGCACGTATTTACCATAATGTTGAGGAGTTTGATTGTGGATATTGTAATTCTCAATGTCAGTACAAAATCCGACCAGATGATTTTTCTATTTGTAAGTTGTCAATTCGGAGCCATCGGTGTAGTGGGTTTTGTCTACCATCTCCCGCACATTCTTTGAACAATAAAAATAAGTTGTCAATGGAAATAAGATGTCAACTATTTTGAAATAAACAATATATAGCTAATAACTATGTTTGAGAAACTCACATAGCGGTAGAACTGGAGGCGTATCAACAAGGACCCAAATGTCCATATTGTCTTGGTCGATGTCAGGATTACCTAGATCCATGGTGATAAGCATACCCTCATCAAAACCATACATCTTGCAAAATGCTTCCCAATTTTTGCAACCAAAATGGGTTACGCTCTCAGAATTATACAGATTTACTTCAAAGTCCACATCGTGATGAGTCCTTAGGTGAATTTTCTTTGTTTCAGAAATTTCATGGTCTTCAAAATCCATCCTCTCCAAGACATAGCGTATTGCATGGCATGGGATAAGCTATACTCGAATTGTAAAGGATGAAAATTACATGTTGAAATAGTTGAAGTCATGCTTAATTATGAAAATAACACTTGTCGTTGTTGTGTACCGTTTCAACTTTGAAGGTCTCCTCGAGCTTAATGCTGAAGCGCTGATCATCGTCAAGGTGAGGCATGTCGCAAAGACCTCGATCATCGCGGCACCAGTAGCACTCCCCCGGGAGACTTTCGTCGTCCGATGATGATGATGACATATCCTACGTTCATAATTCAAAACTACATCATTTAGGGCTTGTCGACACCGAGGCATCCTAAAAGCTAAGCTTTTATCATTTAGGGTTTGTCGACACCGAGGCACCCTAAAAGCCTAAGCTTTCATCATTTAGGTTCTTATCGACACTGAGGCACCCTAAAAGCCAAGGTTTTATCATTTAGGGTTTGTCGACGTCGAGGCACCCTGAAAGCCTAAGCTTTCATCATTTAGGTTTTGTCGACATCGAGGCACCCTAAAAGCCTAAGCGTACATCATTTAGGTTCTCATCGAAACCGAGGCACCCTATAGAAGCCATGTTAAGTTTTCATCATTTAGGGTTTATCGATGCCGAGGCACCCTAGGTTGGGCCTAATCACTTGGCACTAATCACTTGGCTCTATTGCCACTTATGTTGGGTTTATCATCTAGGGTTTATCGATGCTAAGGAGAATTCTAAGTTGGACCTAATCACTTGGCTCTATTGCCACCTATGGTCTAATGCAGCAAGAATGGCGGGGCAGTTGATCCTACTTAACTAAGTACTAAGATATCCCGGCCCATGCATTAGTCGCAAGTACCCCATATGTCCTATTTTTAGCAAAGTCATGCTAAAATTCACGGAAAATTTTGGCATGACCTTTGCTGAAAATAGGACATATGGAGTACCCGAATTTGCCGGAACGGAAGTTAATCGACATTCCGGCAAACTCAAGGGCCTCTTGGGGTACCTGCAAATTCATCATGACACAATGGTCGGAGACAAAACCCAGCAAACTAGCAAGATGATCATCATCTTTGCAAGTCATTACTTGTCAAATACAGAAGAAGGAACAATTTATTTGTCACATAGTTGGCCCATACAGAAGAAGCAACACCCTGCACTAGCCTAAAAACAAGTGAAGTTTCACCCATATAAGAACAACTTTATAAAATCAGAGAAGTTGCTATGTTTTTTCTACTGCTAGGAAAAACATCACTCATTGAAAATGAAAATCTCAGTACCTGCATTTTGAACTTTGAAATGAAATACAGTAGTAGTATTAGTAGTATATGGAGTAGTATCTTGTCTAGTAGTATTAGTTGTATATGGAGTAGCAAGTTTTGCCTCAGAGACCGCAAAAGCTATGTTTTTTCTCAGTTCAGATAGCTAAGTGGAAAACCACATCAAGTTTTGTTTTAATACTCTATTTCTCAATGCATGCAATTGGTTTCATAGCTTTGTGTTACTGTACAGACCTATTTAACCCTAGGCACTTTGCATGTACAAGCTATATGGTCTGAAATCAAATGCATACAGCTGAGACAAGCATCGACCATAGCACTCCACAGCCATGAACTTGTACAGAGGGGGAGAGAGGCGAGCAAGTGGTCACCTTGGTGACAGGGGAACCAAATCCAAACAAGTCGAACCCACAGCAGCAGCTTCTCTGTATCCAAGTTGAACCAAGTCCTTCCTTCACACAACACAACAACACAACACAGCTATAGATGAGAACGCGTCAGAGATTGGATGTGACACTCCAAATTTTTTTTGGTTTTTCAGCAAAAACTTTGTTGGTTTTTGAAAAGAGGCCATTTAAATTTTTTCCAGAAAACCTTCCTCTTAAAAACTTCTTTGGCAATGATTTTTATTTTTGTATCTTCTTCAAACTATGGGGTTTGATCATTTAAAGCTCTTTCTCTAATGGTTCCCTTCTCAAAGTATATTTTGGGAAATTATTCTTTTTCTTATAAAAAGAACTCTGTGAATTTTGAGGTTTTTCTTATCTTGAAACCACCCATGGTTTTCCCATGTCTCCTATAGTAAATCTTCTCAAAATCCCTCCCTCCACCTTTGAACAATCTAAATTATCTGTCTCAACAAGTCCAAACAAGTTTTGGATTTTATTTCAATTATTTTATCTCTCAAATCATTTCTGCCAATTATTTTGAGCCTGAGTGATTTTCAAAGCAAGTACCTCATTGCCTTTGAGTTTTTATCTCAAACCAACTCCTCTGGATTGTCCTTAGCATCCACAACCTAGAACCATCTTGATCCACTCTTCTTATTTTCAAAATTTTCAAATTTCACTCACTGTAAGTTTGGACCAGATTTGACAAATTTGGTGAAATTCATATCTACACTTCTCCAAAAATTCCACAAAAATTCAGGCAGTCTCCTGGTGCAATGAGAGGCCACTCCACCAAAAATCAGCTCAAGGAAAAATCCCTACATGCCAGAATCATTCTATCGAACACCTGGCCGGCACTGTTACTTTGCACTTTCAGTAAAATTCAGAAAGTTCAGAGAAGTTCAGTGTCGTTTCTTCGCTAGAGAATTGTCACTTATCAACAGTGCATCCTGGCGCGTTGCACGCAGCCCCTTCCCCCTGGCCAGCACCCCGCACGCGCGCTTGGTGCCTTCCTGGCGTCGGTGGCGCCCTGGGCCGCCTGCGTCGGCGTGCTTTGCGGCGGCAGAACCACCGTAATGGCCGAGAGGGGGGCAACACCGCGGCAGAACACCGTTCGGCGCCGCCCAACCCTCCTGGTAGCTCTGCGTGGCCTCATGCACGCCAGCGCACCCCGCAGCACCGTCGCCGTGGCCCGGCAAGCACAGGGCACGCTCTCTACCGCCGACGGACCCGCGCCGCCCCGTTCCGTCGAAACCCACTCAAGCTCCTAATCCAAGTCCGCTTAGCGTCTGAATGGGACCAGTAGACCTCCACGATGACGCCCAACTCCCTAATCTCCCCGTCTAGCCACTGCGCCGCCGTAATCCACCACCGGACTTATCCGTCCACGGCCACCGCCTCGGATCGCCTATAAAAGGGAACCCCAAGCTCACCCTCGAGCACGCACCACCACTGCACCTCACCAACGCCCCACAAGGCCACTAGGAGGACCTCGAGGAGGTCTCCTCCCCCGACTCCGGCCGCCCTGTTCCGCCTCGGCCTCCGTCTCGATTCGCTCCGGTGAGGCCGTCCCCGGTGCCCAAACTTCGTCAGTACCCTCCTCGAGCAACCAGAGAGCTAACCCCCACTTCAATTCGATCCTTGCAGCCCTCCTCGGCGAGCTCCATCAACGCCCGAACCACCGTCCGCCGGAGCAAGGGCCGCCGTTGACGTGGTGCTCGCCGGCGACCACCACCACCTCCCACAGACGTGGAATGGCGCCCTGAACACGGAGGTACTCTCCGATCTCCCTGCCTCGCCGTGGATCGCCGCTGGCGACCACCGCGGCTCTTGGCACTGTCGAGCTCTGCCGCCTCTTTTGAAAATTCAAACCTGACGGGTGGGACCTGCCCGTCAGCCTCTCAGTTCTTTCTAAACGAACCGTTTTCTGAAAGCGTCTTCTGCCAAATGCGTTTTCCCTCTGGGCCGGCGTATTCTTTATCGAATCGTTTTCTGTTTTTATAAGTTAGCCCCTGGGAACTTTCTGTTTCATTATAGATGAGTCCCTGGACTAAAACCCTTATAACTTTTTAACAGAAATGTATTTTTGATTGATTCTTTTTCTATCCTCTTTAAAATTTTGTCTAGTTTTTTATCAGATTTATTTGAAAAATATTTGAGGTATTTTTTTGTACACCTCACGGTATTCATGTTAGCGCGTATGTTTCTTTATACCGTAGATACCGAAGGAGGTGACGGAACCACAAACTTCACCGAGCTAGGCTCCGACTACTCTGAACCAGGCAAGCATGTTTGAACTTTTGATATGATGATTGTTTTGGCATGTTTGCATTAAGTAGTTTCATGGCATGTTGATGAGCATACCGACGAATGTCATGTTACATGCAACGATGAGGCAAGTGAGTTTCGAAAATCCATAAGTGGATGGATGTGAGTATGCATGGCCATGTGTTGGCATGAGGATGGGTAAGATGGCAGTGTTGTAGCTTGCCAGTCTTATGCCAGGCTATATGACTTCAGTGTCAACCCGTATCAGTCCAGTTCCTCCCATTTTTCCTTCCCTGTACTACCACATGTTTTCCGCAAGGAATATGGCTTAGTAAGTTGCAAACCGCTTTCCTGGTACACACCAAAAGGAGAGGCCGTGATGATGCTTCCATGGCCCTGGATTAAAGCCAGTCATCCGGTCAGGGGGCATGGGTGTTTCCGGTTGGGACCGAGAGGGGAGCACCCCTTAGAGCGCGTGTATATAAATTTGATCCCATGCTATTCGAGATTGTGATCTCCCCGTCTCAAAAGTTTTTCTTGGACGATGTCTAGGGTGATTCCTGGCATCGAGAGGTAGGATGGGTGTGTACTGGTTAGCTGTGTTTCCTTCCGAAATACCGTAAACGGAACTAGTCCTTCGTGACTACGGAAATCCGTTGGCTGTGGGAAAAAATTTCGTACAAACTCTGCAGAGTCATATATTCCTTTGAATCATCTATTCCATGTCCAAGTTCGGTATTATCTTATCCTGACAAATGTCAGTTTTGATGACAGAGACTCCGGTGAATCACATGAGTGCTAAGTCCGGTTAAATGTTTATTCCTGTGGATGGACTAACCCGTTTATTTTCATGAGTTGAATATTGATTATGAGTATTATTTACTTGTGAATAAAAGCCCTTTCTGTGATGTCGCTCAGACGTCCGACTGTGGCATTGTTATTATTTACTTTCAATAAAAGCCCTTTCTGTGATGTCGCTCAGACGTCCGACTGTGGCATTGTTATATTTTACTTTCAATGAAAGCCCTTTCTGCGATGTCGCTCAGACGTCCGACTGTGGCATTTCTTTTAAGCCCTTTATGTGGCGTCGCTCAGACGCCCGACTGTGGCATTTCTTTTAAAGCCCTTTATGTGGCGTCGCTCAGACGCCCGACTGTGGCAATTCTTTTAAAGCCCTTTATGTGGCGTCGCTCAGACGCCCGACTGTGGCATTTCTTTTAAAAGCCCTTTATGTGGTGTCGCCTAGACGCCCGACTGCGGCATGTGTTATTTATTTATCTTCCTATCGAGGTGTCGCTTCAGACACCCGATTGGGTTTACAGTTATTTTGTTGGGTTTCCGAGCGGACTACCGCCGACCCCCTTTTTACCTGTCTCGTTTTTACGAATTAATGTGCCACTGTTAATATACTCATGACGCATCCATGCATGCACTTGTTATATCTTACGTCCGAACTATCTTGCAAGTACTTTCAAATTACTCACCTGGCTTGTTGATTTGGCCGATGCTGACGAAGGCGATCTCATGGATGATGAATTTGATAGCGAGTCCGACGCCTAGAGGAATCCCAGTCAGTCTCGTGCGACCCTGGATTTGGTCACTGTATTATATCCGCTTCCGCTTCCAAATAAATTCATCGAGCCTCACCTCGATGCTCGATGAGATGCCAGTTTTAGAGTCATGTATCTCACTCCCCGCTGTGTTTTTCCACCACCACCCTATCCTCGAGTCAGTAGTATGCCTCCACACCACTGTGTCATGTCCGCCATTATGTATAATTATTGGCGTGCTTGTAATAATTTGGTTGAGCAACCGTAGCTCGACCCTGTAATATATTTTATGCTACTGGCTTATTGTATCAAGAATTTGTCTACCGGTAAGGAGGATTTTTCTCATACTGGACTCAAAAGATTGGTTTCTCAATAAACATTTTTATTGGAAAACCGGTCGTGACATTGGAGGAGATGAAGAAGAAAATCAGCAAGAGACAATCGGAAAAGGGATTCGTACCCTGTTCTCCTGCTGGACGGCGGGGAGGTCGCGGGCCTCCTCTCCTGCTGGACGTGGGGCCTCCTCTCCTGGTGGACGTGGGGTGGCTCCGAGGTTTCTAGGGTTTCGAGGGGGGAGGCGGGGCTCG
>NC_057794.1:517575961-517576478 GCF_018294505.1 Triticum aestivum
GGGGCTCGGGGGGGTGGGGGGCTCGGGGGAGGCGGCGCTCGAGGGGGAGGAAGGGGAGAGGGAGGCGGCGGGGGCGCGTGGGCGGCTGCGGTGCAGTGGGTTGGGGCAGCGGTGGCGGCGGCGCGGTGGAAGGAGGGACGAGGGAGGGAGCGGCGCAGTGGAGGGAGAGGGACGAATCGAAGTAGTCTGGCAAGCGGGAGGGGAAAGGAGCGGCGCGGTGGTGTATGGATGGGGGAAGATTACTAATGGCGCACCCCAGGCGGTGCACCATTAGAATGTTTTTTTCATAGCAATGGCGCACCAGCGCGATAGTGCGCCATAAGTATTTTTTTTTAGATAGCAATGGCGCACCAGCCACCCGTGCGCCATAAGTAAGAATTTTTTTATTATTTTTTAAAAAATGAATATGAATATGAATATGAAACAGTAATATTTTTTATAAAAACAGTAATAATTGTTGTTTAACAACAATTGTAGTCTACACTTTTTTATTATTATTTTTTTAAAAATGAATATG
>NC_057794.1:517576564-517577166 GCF_018294505.1 Triticum aestivum
TATTTTTTATAAAAACAGTAATATTTTTATAGAAAATATCATCGGCGGCGCCGGTGGAGCGGGGGAGGGTGCGGGGGGTGCTCGTCGGCGACGGTGGAGCGGGGGAGGGTGCGGGGGGTGCTCGTCGGCGGCGGTGGAACTACATATGTACGTGGCGACCGAGAAGCACCGCATATACCCTCTCCCAGTTGTGAGGGTCAACCTGGAACATGATCCCTTGATCTATTGGTGAAGGCCTTCGAGATGAGCTGGCGGTTATGCCTCGCCGTAAAAGTGCCTGGCTTCCCTCCGACTCTTCAGTTATGGGTTATGTCTCTGCCACCGCAGGACCAGTGGGCCGACAGTGACGACAAAAAGTTGTGCTGGGATTTGCACTACAGCTTCACCGCATACTACACCAACAATAATGTACCGACTAGCGTTTGGTTTGACAATGGCGAGAAGACATTGTGCGTCGGGCAAGGGGATGTCTTGTTCAAGCATGGCACAAGAGGACGCTCGCCGGAGCCGTCTCGATATTCTTATTGTCCAGAATGCGACCAGCGACTCGAGCTGCAGCCAACACCGTCGAACTACATATGGAACATTTTGGGGGGCTATCG
>NC_057794.1:517577370-517648364 GCF_018294505.1 Triticum aestivum
AGTTGTTTTGCAAAAAATAGAATAAAAAATACAGTAGTGGCGCACTCCATGGCTGGTGCACCATTACTAGTTAGAATTACTAATGGCGCACTTTGCCCGGATGCGCCATTGGTATGTTTGTAAAAATGAAAAAAAAATGTTACTTGTGGCGCACCTTGTGCCCGGTGTGCCATTAGTGTCTTCCACACTAATGGCGCATCGCCACATGGTGCGCCATTAGTATATAGTAGTGGCGCACTACTTTTCTGGTGCGCCATTAGTGTCAATTTCATCTATAGCCCTTTTCCTAGTAGTGGTAAAGTTACCGATAGAAGTAGACGAAGGAGGGGATGCCTTCCTTGGCATCCCCAAGCTTTGGCTTTTAGGTGTCCTTAGATTATCTTGGGGGTGCCATGGGCATCCCCAAGCTTAGGCTCTCGCCACTCCTTGTTCCATAATCCATCAAATCTTTACCCAAAACTTGAAAACTTCACAACACAAAACTTAAAGTAGAAAATCTCGTGAGCTCCGTTAGCGAAAGAAAACAAAAGACCACTTCAAGGTACTGTAATGAACTCATTCTTTATTTATATCGGTGTTATACCTACTGTATTCCAACTTCTCTATGGTTTATAAACTATTTTACTAGTCATAGATTCATCAAAATAAGCAAACAACACACGAAAAATAGAATCTGTCAAAAACACAACAGTCTGTAGTAATCTGTAGCTAGCGCAAGATCTGGAACCCAAAAATTCTAAAATAAATTGCTGGACGTGAGGAATTTATCTATTAAACATCTGCAAAAATAATTAACTGAATAGAACTTTCCAAATAAATATGGCAGCAGTTCTCGTTAGCGCTAAAGTTTCTATTTTTTACAGCAAGTTCAACAAGACTTTCCCCAAGTCTTCCCAACGGTTCTACTTGGCACAAACACAAAAAACACAACCAAAACAGAGGCTAGATAATTTATTTATTACTAAACAGGAGCAAAAAGCAAGGATTAAAAATAAAATTGGGTTGCCTGCCAACAAGCGCTATCGTTTAACGCCCCTAGCTAGGCATAACAAGCAAGAATAAATTTAGGTATTGCCATCTTTGGTAGGTAATTCTTCAATGAGGCATCTACCATCTTTAGGAATTTCTCTCTTTTTATTAATTATCAAGCTTTTAGGCAGAAGATCGAAAATTCATTTGTAACAAATGGTTCCTTAATGATAGCAAAAAGATTGGGATGAACACTTATAGATTTGAGATCCGCATTTTCGTTACTAGATGATTCACCCTTATTTTTAGGAACGTACATAAGTTTGGCATCTTTAGTGGAGGGACTCGGAGTATTCTTTACGGAAGAAAAAGCGTTTCCCAAGTTTGTAATAATATTCTCAAGTTTATCGATACTAACAGAATCTTGATTTATTTTCTCATTAAGTATGGGTTCCTTTTCTTTAATATCTTTCAAAGTAACTCCTACTTTAGATCCATATTAAGAGATTCGGCTGTGGATATTTTTATCCAAATTTTCAATTAACTCTACGGTAGCAACCTTATTTTCAATAATCTCAAGCCTTTGCATTACATGCGCCAAATTTAATATAGTTCCATTAACCAAGAGAGGGGATGAGCCAAATAAATCTAACATAGCATTATAAGAATCAAAAGTATGACTACCCAAAAAGTTCCCTCCGGTAATAGTATCAAGAACATAATGGTGCCAAGGAGTAATGCCTACATAAAAATTGCAAAGGAGAATGGTGGTAGATTGCTTCCTAGTAGATTTATTTTGAGCATTGCAAATTCTATACCAAGCATCTTTTAGATTTTCACCCTCCCTTTGCTTAAAATTTAGAATTTCATGCACGGGAGACAACGGAGAAGATAAGGGACTAGCCATAATGACAAGCAAGCAAACTAACACACAAGCAAACAAAAAGCAAGCGGGCAAAAAGAGGCAAATAGAGGGAGGATAGAGAGAGAGGGCAAATAAAACGGCAAGGGGGAGAGGAAAACGAGAGGCAAATGGCAAATAATGTAATGCGGGAGATAAGGGTATGTGATGGGTACTTGGTATGTTGACTTTTGCGTAGACCTCCCTGGCAACGGCGCAAGAAATTCTTCTTGCTACCTCTTTTAGCACTGCGTTGGTTTTCCCCGAAGAGGAAGGGATGATGCAGCAAAGTAGCGTAAGTATTTCCCTCAATTTTTTAGAACCAAGGTATCAATCCAGTAGGAGGCTACGCGCAAGTCCCTCGCACCTGCACAAAACAAACAAATCCTCGCAACCAACGCAAATAGGTATGATCATGTATAGGCATCACGTCTGAGACAAGTAGACCGACTCCTGCCTGCATCTACTACTATTACTCCACTCATCGACCGCTATCTAGCATGCATCTAGAGTATTAAGTAAAAACAGAGTAACGCCTTAAGCAAGATGACATGATGTAGAGGGATAGACTCATGCCATATGAAGAAAACCCCATCTTGTTATCCTCGATGGCAACAATACAATACGTGCCTTGCTGCCCTTACTGTCACCGGGAAAGGACACCGCAAGATTGAACCCAAAGCTAAGCACTTCTCCCATTGCAAGAAAGATCAATCTAGTAGGACAAACCAAACTGATAATTCGAAGAGACTTCCAAAGATAACCGATCATACATAAAAGAATTCAGAGAAGATTCGAATATTATTCATAGATAGACTTGATCATAAACGCACAATTCATCGGTCTCAACAAACACACCGCAAAAAGAAGATTACATCGAATAGATCTCCACAAGAGATAGGGAGAACATTGTATTGAGATCCAAAAAGAGAGAAGAAGCCATCTAGCTACTAACTATGGACCCGTAGGTCTGAGGTAAACTACTCACACTTCATTGGAGAGGTGATGATGTTGATGAAGAAGCCCTTCATGATCGATGCCCCCTTCGGCGGAGCTCCGGAACAGGCCCCAAGATGGGATCTCGTGGATACAGAAAGTTACGGCAGTGGAATTAGGGTTTTGGCTATGTATCTGATCATTTGGGGTACGTGGGTATATATAGGAGAAAGAAGTACGTCGGTGGAGCAACAGGGGGCCCACGAGGGTGGAGGGCATGCCTAGGGGGTAGGTGTGCCCCCCTACCTCGTGGCCTCCTGTTACGTGTCTTGATGTAGGGTCCAAGTCTCCTGAGTTGTATTCGATGAGAAAATCACGTTCCCGAATGTTTCATTCCATTTGGACTCCGTTTGATATTCCTTTTCTTCGAAACCCTAAAACAGGCTGTCGGTGTCAAAACCGGCGGATCTCGGGTAGGGGGTCCCAAACTGTGCGTCTAGACCGGATGGTAACAGGAGGCAAGGGACACGAAGTTTTACCCAGGTTCGGGCCCTCTCGATGGAGGTAAAACTCTATGTCTTGCTTGATTAATATTGATGATATGGGTAGTACAAGAGTAGATCTACCACGAGATCAGAGAGGCTAAACCCTAGAAGCTAGCCTATGGTATGATTGTGTTGTCCTACGGACTAAAACCCTCCGGTTTATATAGACACCGGATAGGGTTAGGGTTACACAGAGTCGATTACAATGGTAGGAGATCTACATATCCGTATCGCCAAGCTTGCCTTCCACGCCAAGGAAAGTCCCTTGCGGACACGGGACGAAGTCTTCAATCTTGATTCTTCATAGTCCAGGAGTCCGGCTGAAGGTATAGTCCGGCCATCCGGACACCCCCTAATCCAGGACTACCTCAGTAGCCCCTGAACCAGGCTTCAATGACGACGAGTCCGGCGCGCATATTGTCTTCGGCATTGCAAGGCGGGTTCCTCCTCCAAGTACTTCAAAGAAGATTTTGAACACAAAGATAGTGTCCGGCTCAGCAAAATAAGTTTCCACATATTGCCATAGAGAGAATAATATTTACACAAATATAATCCGCTGACGTATTCCATAGTGTGACACCACACCACGGCCAAGCCTTTATTCGTTTTACTGTCCCATCTCAGCGTGTTATGCGAGGCGGTTTCCTTGGCACGTCTTGTTAAAGCAGAGATCGTGTCCCCTTATTCCGGGATTCTCATCAATACGGGCATGGGTAACCCAACCGCGCCATTGATTATGGCGCTTGGGAGATAAGCGAGTTTTACCAGGCTGGTGGGGACGCATTGTCGCATCCACCCATATAAGGGGATAAGGATCCACCTTTTCACCTACGCCTTCTTCCTCCCTTGCTCATCCATTCCCGCGCACTTGAGCTCCAGCGCCCAAGTCCGCACTCCCTACTCCAACCTTCTCCAGCCATGTCCGGAGCGGGAGGCAAGTGGATGATCTCCTCCGTCACGGAGGGACACATCAAAAAACTAAGGAAGGTCGGATACTTGTCTAACGACATCGCGTACCGGCTTCCCGAGAAGGGACAACTCCTCCCCACCCCAAGGCCCCATGAGAGGGTAGTGTTCCTTCCCCATTTCCTCTGCAGACTGGGCTTTTCGATCCACCCATTCGTCCGGGGACTCATGTTCTACTACGGCCTGGATTTCCATGATCTGACCCCGAACTTCATCCTCAACATCTCGGCGTTTATCGTTGTGTGCGAGGCTTTTCTCTGCATCCGCCCCCATTTTGGCCTATGGCTCAAGACTTTTAATGTCAAGCCGAAGGTGGTGCGCGGCAACCAGGCGGAGTGCGGAGGCGCCATGGTGGGCAAGATGCCCAACGTCTTATGGCTCAAGGGCTCCTTTGTGGAGACCCTGAAGGGGTGGCAATCGGGGTGGTTTTACATCACCGAGCCGTGCGACCCTGAGTGGGTCGCAGCCCTCGAGTTCCAGTCCGGACCCCCAACGCGGCTCACGTCCTAGAAAGAGACGGGCCTGTCGTGGGGCAACAAAGGAGAGGTAACTAGACTGCAAACATGCATCCAAACCCTGGTGGACAAGCAGCTCAAGCTCGTCAACATAGTCGAGGTTATGCTCATCCGCCTGATCCTCCCGTGTCAACAACGGGCCTTCAATCTGTGGGAGTTCAACCCGGTGCAGCATCGAACTCTGAGCAGGCTCTTCGACACTACGTACGAAGATGCCTAGAAGGTGCTTTTCAAGGGCGCCGAGGCTCCCGCATCCGCCACCGAGGATCGCGGATTCAGCGCGCGGCGTCACGCTAGTGCGGTAAGTTGTTTGTACCTTTTTACAGGGTATTGGTTTTCCATAGTTTAACTCAATGTGGGATCTAATCTCCCTTCCCTTTGACAGAGTTGGAAGGCGAAGTCCGGACAGATCAACTGTCTGGCTCCCTTGACTGAAGACCCAACTCATGCCCGCTTGGCGAAGCTGCTGGTTCCGGCACCCTATGTGGTGCCGGAGAAGAAGGCCACAAAGAAGGCCACAGGGACTCGAAAGAGTGCCCGGCTCTAGGAGGTGTCGGGTTCATCACTCGACAGATCCGTGGTGCATTCCTCCCATGAAGACGAGGAGGAAGAAGAGACCTCTCCCTCTCTAGCGGGAGGAGAGAAGAAAAGGAAGGCCGCCCTCTTTGGGGAGGCCGGAGGGTCCAAGAAGGGGAGAACCCTTCCTCCGGACTACTCCACCGACGCCGACGACGGCGGAGAAGAGTGGCCGACCAGGGCCAAGCCCCTGGCGAAATCGTAAGTATCCGGATACCAGAGTAATTCCTAGTATTCCTTTATTGCACATCTTTCCCTTATGTCGAATATGATTATGCAGCCCACCCAAAGACCGGCTCGACGCGTCGTCGAGCGGTTCACTAGACTCGTCGGATGTGAATTCGCTTCTGACGGCTTCCTCCCCCCGCCCTACGGACGACGCCGAAGTGTTGTCCCAACAGGTTCCAAGCCAGGAGGAGGTGGTCCTGGAGGCGCCGCAAGGCGATCTCCCGGACTCCAGGGGTGACGGGGAAAAAATCTCCCAGGGCTCCAAGTCCGGTTCTAGGCCGGACACCGCTCCGGAACCTTCAAAAGGTTCCAGAGTCCGGCGGGCGACCTCCTTCCAAGAGGAGTAAGCCCACCGTGCTGGTGACCCCCGTCCAACCGGAGGCGCCGGACAATCTGTTGGAGGCGCTCCAAGGCGCCTCCATCGATGAGGAGCACCGCACCATTATGAGTGCGGTGGTCCAGAAGGTTCAGTCCGCCAAGAGCGGACTGACTGAAGCTTGTGCTAGCCTTTTAACAGGCTTTGAGGTAAGTAAAGAATGTGTAAATAATATTACCGCATAGACAGTAGGCCCTGATGCTCTGTTTGGCATTCGGGAAGAAAGCCGAATAGAGGATCAAATAAAATTCGCAGGAGTCTAACAAAAAGGAGTTAATATGCGTATGCAGGCTTCTCTGCTTGCGTCCGCCGCACTGACTGCAAAAGTGGACATGCTAAAGCAGAACCTCGAGCGGTCCGAGCAAGAGCTCGGGCGTGCCAAGAAGCAGCTCGAGGACAATGAAGGTAAGAAATAGCTTGTTTAAATATATATAAAAAGGTGCAATTGCAAAAAATGACAGGATTCTCGTGGCTGTTGTAGGGGCCACGTCTGAGGTGGCGACCCTTAAGCAAGCGTTGGTCGAGGCCGAGGAGAGGGCGGCCACGGAGCGCACCGAGCGGGAGAAGTACGAGGCCCAGGTTAGCAAGGTGCAGCGGGAGCTCCAGGTTCTCATGAAAAAACATGAGAGTTTGGAGCTGGACTCAAAGACGCGAGCGTCCGAGCTCGCCGCGGCTATTGAAAATGCCAAGTCTGCCAAGGCCGACTCCCAAAAGATCCTCCAGGAGTTGGATGAGGTGAAGAAGATAGCGGCGGGTAAGCCATTCTTTATGCAAAGCAAACACATAAACGTGAGTTACTTATTACTTACCCGAATCCGGAGTTCTGCAGGAGCGTTCGCAGATCTTCCCCGGAGTGTGTCCGATGCCGCCGCGTTCTATCGAGCCGAGGAGGGCAGCTCGGCAGCCGAGGAGGACACCCCGTACCCCTGAGCGACCAGCTGAAGCCACTGGTCGAGCTCCACAAGGCGGCCGAACAGGCCATGAAGGGCCTCATAGTTCGGCTGTGGCCTGGAGTGGCTCTGCTTGGGAGCTATTTCGGGCTAGTGCGGCGGCTGGTGGAGGCCTGTCCAAGGCTCGAAGTCATCAAGTGCTCCGTCTGCATTGAAGGTGCCCGTAGGGCCCTTGCCCGTGCTAAGGTGCACTGGGGCAAGCTGGATGCTGAGAAGCTTGTGAAGGACGGGCCACCACCGGGGAAAGAGCATCGCAAGCCCGAGAATTATTATAAGGATGTTCTGAAGGGTGCCTGCCTTGTGGCGGATGAATGTTCTAGGGATGTAAGTTTTGAGTGAAACTTGCTCGTTTTGTCCTCTGCGCTGAAAACTTGTTCATATGCGCTAAGCAATGCTGTTTGAATTTAAAATATTACCTTCTGTGCGGCTATTTATCAACTCTGAGAGATGGCGAGTCGTCGGCTTCTGCCCCCGTGCCGCTAGTGCTGGGGTGTTCGGGGATAAACCTGAGCGCTCTTTTCCCATGTTTGGGTCCTTCGAGGGAGGCGCTCAGCCCAACGAACAAGGCAAACGGACTATAATGCGTGAACACTCTCACTTAGCCATAGAATTCTTTAATTTCGAATTTCAGCGAAGCCCCTGGTATTCGGAAGACCGAGTTCGGGCCGCTATCCACGCCTTGGCCGGACAGAGCCGACTCCTCGCTCTAAGCGACCTAAGTCTTTAGGGACTCGAAAAAACCTCTCGAACATTGACCAGCTCTCGCTTCATCATGACAGTCAGTTTTAGCTTTCTCCACTGAGGTTCTCGACCCAACTCAACTGGGGCACAATCGCAGTGGTTCTCCTAGTGCTACCTTAGCCGATATAGCGGAATGTAAGGCACCAAAACATAGGAGCCGGGCAAACCCGACATTTGACCAAAGACATGATTCAGAGCCGATGCATATAATGCTATAAGTTCGGGGTGCCGCACTTGTTAAAGTGTTTGGACTTCTCACACCATATTGAGGGGTACTAAAGCCCCTGGCGTATTTTGGCCGTACCAAAGTGTATGGGTGCAACATGTCGTTAAGGAACATATATTTGTAAAAAAAGTAATGCAAAAATAGACAAAAGCTATGCATTGTTTATTAAAAAGGGCTGTGATCGAAGCAGAACGATACAAATAATGTGATAAGCAAAAGCTTGGACTATTTTAACATGTCCGTTCCAGGGGCAGGCTGCGGAATGGTATGCGAAACAGGTATACTGCTCGTGATAGAGACCACCTGGGAGTTCCGTAATGCGGCTTGACTTGTCTGCTTCTCTGGTTCTTGCATCGTTTGTGCGGCAATTAAACTGCCGAACAGGCCTTCCGAAGAGTGGAGTCCTGAAAGTAAGAGAAAATTAAAAAAGATCGGCGGCCCCTGGTGCGATTTAAGCCGTGTTTTGGGCGTGTCGTGATGGTGCCCCTCCCCCTGTAACCATGGTATTTCTAGAGCATAGTAATGTACGCGAAGTACTGGTGCTGCATTTTTGCGAGGGCTGGGGTTGGGGCCGCATTGCTACGCCTGCTCGGAGCGTGCCAGGTGGTCTTGTTGTAGGTTACTCCGGGCGCGCTTGACGGTGTCCAGACGTTTAATGGCCGGGCTGGAGAACTGCCTGGAGAGGCTCCTTTGTACTTCCGCTGCAAGGGCCGCCGTATGCTCCTCCGTTCGGAGGGAGTGTTCGGTGTTTCCATTGACCGTAATTACTCCTCGAGGGCCTGGCTTCTTGAGCTTAAGGTATGCGTAGTGCAGTACCGCATTGAACTTGGCGAATGCGGTTCGTCCGAGCAGTGCGTGATAGCCACTGAGGAATGGGACTATGTCGAAGATTAACTCCTCGCTTCGGAAGTTATCCGGAGATCCGAAGACCACTTCAAGTGTGACTGAGCCTGTACAGTTGGCCTCTACACCTGGTATTACGCCTTTAAAGGTCGTTTTGGTGGGCCTAATGCTCGAGGGATCTATGCCCATTTTCCGCACTGTATCCTGGTAAAGCAGGTTCAGGCTACTGTCGCCGTCCATAAGGACTCTAGTGAGATGAAATCCGTCAATAATTGGGTCTAAAACCAATGCGGCGAATCCGCCATGACAGATGCTAGTGCGATGGTCCCTTCGATCAAAGGTGATCGGGCAGGAGGACCATGGGTTGAAGTTTGGGGTGACAGGCCCTATCGCGTATACGTCCCTGAACGTGCGCTTCCGCTCCCTCTTGGGGATGTGGGTTACGTATATCATGTTCACCGTCCGCACTTGTGGCGGAAAACCCTTCTGTCCACTGTTGTTCGGTGGCCGAGGCTCTTCATCGTATTTTCAGCATTTAACTTGCCTGCCTGCTTGAACACCCAACAATCCCTGTTGGTGTATCTGGCACAAGCGGTCGAGTATTCGGTCCAAACTGGACGGGCCCCTAGGATTTCTTTTGAATGGCTTTTTCCGCTGACCGGATTTATAGCCTCCGAATCCGGCATTAACTGCCGTATCCTCAGCATTGTCGCCGTTAATGCGGCGCTTCTGCTTGTTGCGACACGACCTGCCACTACTGTCCCTGGTATCCGAATTACCAGGGTTCTTGGTCATGTTGTTGCTACGAGCAAGCCAGCTGTCTTCTCCCGCGTAAAAGCGGGTCATGAGTGTCGTGAGTGCTGCCATAGATTTCGGCTTTTCCTGTCCAAGGTGCCGGGCAAGCCACTCGTCACGGATATTGTGCTTGAAGGCTGCTAGGGCCTCAGCGCCCGGACAGTCGACTATTTGATTTTTCTTTGTTAGGAACCGTGTCCAGAATTGCCTGGCCGATTCCTCTGGCTGCTGAATTACGTGACTTAGGTCATCAGCGTCTGGGGGTCGCACATAAGTGCCCTGGAAATTGTCAAGGAATGCGGCTTCCAGGTCCTCCCAATAACTGATTGATCCTGTTGGCAAGCTGTTAAGCCAATGTCGAGCTGGTCCTTTAAGCTTGAGTGGGAGGTATTTGATGGCGTGGAAATCATCGCCGTGAGCCATGTGGATATGAAGGAGATAATCCTCGATCCATACCGCAGGATCTGTTGTGCCATCATATGATTCGATGATTACGGGTTTGAAACCCTCGGGGATTTGATGATCCATTATTTCGTCTGTGAAGCATAGTGGGTGTGCGGCGCCTCTGTACTGGGCTATATCATGACGTAGCTCCAATGAGCTTTGTCTGCTGTGTTCGGCCCTGCCGAATTTATGGCCGGCGTGACGGTTACCGTCTCGAGTCGTGGGGCGCCCACGCGATCCGTAGATCGATCTTGTTTGCCTTGCCTTGTCCTCTAACATATCTCATAGGTCCGGCGCATTTTCCCGTGCCTTGGTACGGGGTGCGGCTTGAGTGGAGGGCCGAGAGGCCTCTCTGTCGCGGCCACGAGGTGGCCGATTGGCCGTATCGAGTGCAGGTGATGCAGGTTTAAGTGCTTCCTCCTCTAGTCGGGGTAGCAACCTACGCTTTGGGTAGCTCTTGGAGGAGCGTTTGAGTTTATGCTCTTCGGCCGCAAGGACTTCAGTCCATCTATCAACTAGCAAATCTTGATCAGCTTTAAGCTATTGCTGTTTTTTCTTGAGGCTTCTTGCCGTGGCCATAAGCCTGCGTTGAAAATGCTCTTGCTCGACGGGATCCTCTGGCATGACAAATTCGTCGTCCTCGAGGCTTGCCTCGTCTTCGGAGGGAGGCATATAATTATCGTCCTCGACCTCTCTGTCTGCCGCTCTCTCATGAGGGATGGTTTCTCCATCCTCCTGTGCTAAATCTTGCTGGAGGGGGTTTTCTTCAGCACTCTCCGGAGTATTATTATCTCCCGTGCTGGAATCACCGTATTTGTTTTGGCGGGATTTTGAGCGGCGCCGCTGACGCCGGCGCTTAGGCTGTTTCTTGGAGGGGTCATCCTCCGCCGTTCCATCGCCATCTCCTTCTTTTGGGGTGTCCACCATGTATATGCCATATGACGAGGTGGCTTTCCAGGGCCTGATAGGCGCTGGTTCTTCATCGTCTCCTTCATCGGCGTCCATACCGTCTATGTCTTCGGAGTCGAAGTCGAGCATGTCGGTTAAGTCGTCGACAGTGGCTACAAAGTGGGTGGTGGGTGGGCTTTGAATTTCTTCATCGTCCGAATCCCAACCTTGCTGACCGTAGTCCGGCCAGGGCTCTCCTGATAAAGAGAGAGACTTCAGTGTCTTCAGAATATCGCCGAAAGGCGAGTGCTGAAAGATGTCCACGGCAGTAAACTCCATAATCGGCACCCAATCGGATTCGATCGGCAGGGGCGCGGAGGGTTCGGAGTCCAGAGAGGAGTCCGGCTCCTTGGAGTCACGAGTCTCGCAGAGTGCGGGGCTGGTGTTCGGCTCGATCGCCGTTGGGATTGCAGCCCCCGAGGCGGCGTCCAACCACCCATCCTCGATCGGCGTAGTTGGCTCTGAATTAAGGGTCTAACCGATACGGGTGCGGCCTCCAGGGCACTGTTCGGCGGCAGAGCTAGATCATGCTCGTCATGACAGTGCGGCGCGCTCGGCAGTGGCTTGAATCCGTCGAGGATCAAGTCCCCGCGGATGTCAGCCGTGTAGTTTAAACTTCCAAATCTGACGTGACGTCCAGGGGCATAGCTTTCGATCTACACCAGATGGCCAAGTGAATTGGCCCGCAGTGCGAAGCCGCCGAAGACGAAGATCTATCCGGGGAGGAAGGTCTCACCCTGGACTGCATCGCCATTGATGATCGTAGGAGCCATCAAGCCTGACGGCGACGACACAGAGGAACTCTCAATGAAAGCACCATTGTTGGTGTCAAAACCGGCGGATCTCGGGTAGGGGGTCCCGAACTGTGCGTCTAGACCGGATGGTAACAGGAGGCAAGGGACACGAAGTTTTACCCAGGTTCGGTCCCTCTCGATGGAGGTAAAACCCTACGTCCTGCTTGATTAATATTGATGATATGGGTAGTACAAGAGTAGATCTACCACGAGATCAGAGAGCCTAAACCCTAGAAGCTAGCCTATGGTATGATTGTGTTGTCCTACGGACTAAAACCCTCCGGTTTATATAGACACCGGATAGGGTTACGGTTACACAGAGTCGGTTACAATGGTAGGAGATCTACATATCCGTATCGCCAAGCTTGCCTTCCACGCCAAGGAAAGTCCCTTCCGGACACGGGATGAAGTCTTCAATCTTGTATCTTCATAGTCCAGGAGTCCGGCTGAAGGTATAGTCCGGCCATCCGGACACCCCCTAATCCAGGACTCCCTCACAGGCAAAAACATCAATTCTGGGATGGGCCTCCGGTTAATAGGTTAGTCTCAAAAATAATATCAAACTGGATAATAAAGCCCAATAATGTCCAAAACAGTAGATAATATAGCATGGAGGAATCAAAAATTATAGATACGTTGGAGACGTATCACTCGTCAGGCGGCGCGTAGGGGTCCTCGTCGCTGCTAATCGAGTGAGCGTCCTCGGGGGGCGGCGACTCCTAGTCGGTGCGTGGGCAGACCGGCGACGCCATGGCAGAGATTTGAGAGAGAAAGAGAGAGAGAGAGAGAGAGAGAGAGAGAGAGAGAGAGAGAGAGAGAGAGAGAGAGAGAGAGAGGACGAGCGAGGGGAGGATGTAGATGAGAATGTAGGGGGGTCGACGTGAGCAAGGTAGTATTTATTGGCGGCCGTAATATAGATTGACGGGAAAAGTACACATGCTGGTCGCCGGAATTTATGAGTACTGTAGTTTGAATTACACACGATTCCCGTCGCAAAATCCGTGTCTATACAGAATAGCCAAAATCCGTGTGTGAACGTAATAGCCGACGGTTTCCAATGTAGAACCGTGTCTGATTAATGATCCCCGCCATTCACCTACCAAACCTCGAGCCACGAGATAGACTGCCAATCGTGTGGGGGCCAGTTGTCTTGCCAGATCTTTACATTTTCTTTTTTGAACACCAGATATTTACACCGTCTGATGATTTTTTAACTCGCACACAAGTACACAAAAATATGATTTTTCAAACTGTCATTAAATGGTTAGAAAATCACTTAAATGTCTTTAAAAGGTCAAATTACCACTGAAATTTTTCAAATTTTCACAAGACAGTTGTATTAGTGCATGTTAAATATAGAAACAAGACAGCTGTAAGAGGAAGCTATCTCCCGTTCGTCATCAAACATGCATTGTTCCCTCTCGGAACCACGAAACTTGTAGCGAGTTGCTCCGGTTTGTGAGGGTGTGTGTCCAAACTTTCGTTAAACAGGCCAATTTTTTACCACATCATCTTGATGGCATGACATTAAATCAACCAAGGTTTCATATTTTTCTGATCATTTTTTATTTTGTTGGAATTAAAATGCCATGTCACTCCATGCATACGTATGCATGTGTCCATGTCGTGAGCCCAGTATGTTTGAAAATTCATTCTAATATACTGCACATGGAATTAACTTGCACACAAGTACACAAATATGATTTTTCAAACCGTTTTGGTTAGGCGTTAGATGTAGATGTAGTTCAAATTTGAATTGCGGTTGTTAAATGGCTAGAAAATTACTTAATTTTTTTAAAAAGACAAATGACCCTTAGAATTTTCAAATATTTCACATTACAGTTGTAGTAGTGCACGTTAGACGTAGAAAACAATTGAAGGCCATAAGAGAAAGCTATCTCTCGTTCGTCATCAAACATGGATTGTTCCCTCTCGGAACCACGAGCCTTCTAGTAAGTTGCTTCGGTTTGTGAGGGGTATGTGTCCAAACTTTCATCCAACATGCCAATTTTTTTATCACATCATCATGGTGGCATGACATTACATCAACCAAGGTTTCATGTGTTTCTGATATTTCTAAAAAAAATTGGAATTAAAATGCCATGTCACTCCATCCATACATATGCATGTGTTCATGTCATGAGACAAATATGTCTGAACATTCCTTCTAATTTACTGCACATGGAATTAACTCGCACACAAGTACACAAATATGATTTCTCAACCCATTATGGTTAGGCGTTGCATGTAGATGTAGTTCAAATTTGAATTAAATGGCTAGAAAATCACTTAAATGTCTTTAAAATGTCAAATGCTCCCTAGAATTTCCAAAATTTCACATTATAATTGTAGTAGTGCACGTTAAACATTTAAAAAAATTGGAGGCCGTAAGAGGAAGCTATCTCCCGTTCGTCATCAAACATGCATTGTTCCCTCTCGGAACCACGAACCTTCTAGTGAGTTGATCTGATTTGTGAGGGCGTGTGTCCAAACTTTCGTCAAACATACCCAATTTTTTCCACATCATCTTGGTGGCATGAAATTACCTCAACCAAGGTTTCATGTGTTTCTGATTTTTTTTTTTTTGGAATTAAAATGTCATGTCACTCCATGCTTAATTGTGTCATAGCCTTGAGACCAATATGTTTGAAAATTCATTCCAATTTACTGCATATGGAATTAAATCGCACACAAGTACACAAAATATGAGTTTTCAAACCGTTATGGTTAGCTGTTGCATTTACATGTAATTCAAATTTCAATTACGGTCATTAAATGGCTAGAAAATCACTTAAATGTCTTAAAAGGTTAAATGACCCCTGAAATTTTCTAAAATTTGACATGACAATTGTATTAGTACTACAAAATTTCTCGTACATTTAAAACACCATCCGTTGACGCTGTACTCCAAATTTGTCTTTCACAACTAATAAAAAATATCTACAACATCACACATAGTTATTTTCGAGGAACTGTTTGCGATGAAAATATCTGGGTCTATTTAAGTCTCCCTACTTAAGCTTCACCGGCTCGTCTGCTCCATTGTCGGCAACCCCTGAATACACGAATCCCGACCCCCATTCCCGCACCCCCTTCTTGCAAAGATGATGCCGTGGAAATGCTTCGTGAAATCTCGTACGATGGTTGCGTCCCTCCCGAGCACCGCCGCCTACGCCGAGAGTGCTGCCGCATCCGCATTAAGAGCGGCCGCTTCCACCAAGAGGGCGTTTGCGGCAGCCGACATGGCAGCAGCAGCAGCAGCCGAGACAGCTGCAGCTGCTACTACGACGACGGCTGCAAACACCGAGAGCGCTCGAGCTACCGTCTGTGCCGGTGATGTCGCCCTGGCCCGGGTCGAGGCCATCCATGCCAAGATCGAGGATGCACACGCCAAGATATTCCAGGCCACCTCGGACTCCAACATGCAACCCATGTCTGAAAAGGCGGCGGTGGCCATGGAGCACCAGCTTCCTGATGAGGTCGCCGAGCGGGAGCTCGAGATGCAGGAGGCGGCGGAGATCGAGGAGCGCCGGGAGGAGGGGTTGTGCGTGGCCGAGGCCGAGGTAGAGAAGAGTCTGTCCGTCGAGGAATCGGCGATGGAGTACCAACGTGATACGTCTCCAACGTATCTATAATTTTTTATTGTTCCATGCTATTATATTATCTGTTTTGGATGTTTAATGGGCTTTAATATGCTATTTTATATTATTTTTTGGGACTAACCTATTAACCAGAGGCCCTGTGCCAGTTGCTGTTTTTGTCTATTTTAGTGTTTCGCAGAAAAGGAATATCAAACGGAATCCAAACGGAACGAAACCTTCGCGAGGATCTTTCTTGGAACAAATGCAATCCAGGAGACTTGGAGTGGAAGTCAGAGACGCAACGAGGCGGCCACGAGGCGGCCACGAGGCAGGAGGGCGTGCCCCCACCCTCGTGGGCCCCTCGTAGCTCCACCGACCTACTTCTTTCGCCTATATATACTCTTATACCCTAAAAACATCTAGGGGAGCCACGAAACCACTTTTCCACCGCCGCAACCTTCTATACCCATGAGATCCCATCTTGGAGCCTTTTTCGGTGATCTGCCGGAGGGGGAATCAATCATAGAGGGCTTTTACATCAACACCATAGCCTCTCCGATGATGTGTGAGTAGTTTACCACAGACCTCCGGGTCCATAGTTATTAGCTAGATGGCTTCTTCTCTCTCTTTGGTTCTCAATACAAAGTTCTCCTCGATGTTCTTGGAGATTTATTCGATGTAATAGTTTTTGCAGTGTGTTTACCAAGATCCGATGAATTGTGGGTTTATGATCAAGATTATCTATGAACAATATTTGATTCTTCTCTGAATTCTTTTATGCATGATTTAATATCTTTGCAAGTCTCTTCGAATTATTGGTTTAGTTTGGCCTACTAGATTGATCTTTCTTGCTATGGGAGAAGTGCTTAGCTTTGGGTTCAATCTTGCGGTGCTCGATCCCATTGACAGAAAGGGAACCGACACCTATTGTATTGTTGCCACCAAGGATAAAAAAATGGTTTATATCATATTTCTTTAGTTTATCCCTCTACATCATGTCATCTTGCCTAATGCGTTACTTTTCTTATGAACTTAATACTCTAGATGCATGCTAGATAGCGGTCGATGTATGGAGTAATAGTAGTAGATGCAGAATTGTTTCGGTCTACTTGACACCGACGTGATGCCTATGTTCATGATCATGCCTAGATATTCTCATACTATGCACTTTCCTATCAATTGCTCAGCAGTAATTTGTTCACTCATCGTAATATATGCTATCATGAGAGAAGCCACTAGTGAAACCTATGGCCCCCGGGTCTACTTTACATCATATAAGTTTCCGATCTATAACTCTAGTTTACTATTTATTTTGCAATCTTTACTTTTCAATCTATACAACAAAAATACCAAAAATATTTATCTTATTATATTTATCAGATCTCACTTTTGCAAGTGGCCGTGAAGGGATTGACAACCCCTTTATTACGTTGGTTGCAAGGTTCTTGATTGTTTGTGCAGGTACTGGGCGATTTGTGTGTAGTCTCCTACTGGATTGATACCTTGGTTCTCAAAAACTGAGGAAAATACTTATGCTACTTTGCTGCATCACCCTTTCCTTTTCAAGGGAAAACCAATGCATGCTCAAAAGGTAGCACAACGCGAGCTCTGACGCAGCCACTACTACGAGTACTACAACCTTGAGGGCGGCGCCGAGGACGAGGACGAGGACGCGGTCGACTTCAGCAGGGGGGACGTGGAGTCCACCAACGGCGGCATGTCTCCAGGACAAGTCATCGACATCTCATCTCACACCGGTGATGCATAGGCCGGCACGGCGGTGGATTTGTTAAAATTATGCATACTTAGGCTTTCTTTTTAATGTCGGTATTTTGTTAGAGCAATGTTTAGGTCAACTGGCTTTGTTTAATTACTAAAATTCCTCGATTCAGTAAGTGTGGTATGTCTGCTGTACACTCTTTTGTGTGCCAAAATTAGCATGCGATTTTAAATTATGCAATGACGTACCTGGTGAAATTTCCACCAAAATTTGAATTATCAAACTCATCCCATGGTTGTAAAGCAGAAGAATCGTTTGCGATGCACACAATCATTCAAAGTGAATGGTCTGGCAGCACCGCACGCAAAGTTTCCCTCCATATTTCCAAGATTTTGGCGTACCGCCAAAATATATACCCCCGCCCCCCTTCCCCACCCTCTTTTCTCCCCAACCACAAATCACATTTCCCCTATTTCCTCCTTCCTTCCTTCCTTGCTAAGAGATAGCCACTTCCTCGCTCTCGCCGTCTTGCATCCTACCGTCTGGGTCGCCATGGTCTTTTTCAAAGACCTCTCCAGCGGCTCCTCCTCCTCCGACTACTCCTTCACCACCCGGGTATGCCTCTCTTCTCTCTCTCGGGCTATGACTTGGAATGAAGGATTTTTACCCAGGGTTGATTTGAGTTATTTCTTCCTCTTGTAGCTCCCTAAGACCATCAGTGGCAACGAATGGAGCGGGGTGGCAGAAGATCTATCTGCTCGTTGTGACCATCAATCTCCATGTGTGAAGCTAGTTACGTTTGATTTTGTGGACAGTGGGAGAAAGTTTCTGGCATGTGCAGAGAAGGTTAGACCATCTTTTGTTGTTACAAATCATTTGTTAGATGTGATTCAGACACTGTCACGGTGCCAACACATTCATACCACACCTTCAACCAAACGCATCCTTAGACAGTGTCACAGGTTGTACCTAGTATCTTAAATTGTTTCCATCTCATCAGCGGTGTCATTAGAAAATTATTTGGCACCGCTTCAGCAGTTTGTGCAGCCAACTTTGGTCTACACATCCGAGCAACCAAGCAGTAAAATACTAAATCTTTATGGCACGAAGGAATTGGGCATCGGAGCAACTACGTGCTCCGAAGTCCGGGTCCCTATTTTTTTATGCTACATCGGCTCGCCAGTGCAGGGCACCGGTGCGAGATGTAGCAACAATTGTCTTTACCCTAGTTTTGGCATCCATAGTGGACGACCTTAGTGCTATTAGTTCTATGTTACTAAATTTGTGCATGTACACACATGTTAGTATCAATTTGTTGTTATCCAAACACTCTCGCTATGCAGTTGCAGTTATATTTACCTTCCTCATAAAATGTTCGATTTATTATTTATTGTACATGAGTAAGAACTTGTAGCGTCGTTGTAGTTAATTATAGATTCTGATGTTCCGGAATATGGTTGTTGTCTCAGTACCAATTATTTCATTTGCACGTTGATCTTTTTGAGAAGATATGTCATAATTAACATGTTTCTTCGGTTTTTCAAAATAAGCATTGGTGATTTTCTGTGTTGCTATAAACTCATTTCCCCTACAATTGTTACTGATCTAGTTTTAAATATTATATGATGAACGAAAGTGTTCTTACTTGGAGTGGGTTGATCAAGAGTGGTCACAGTCTTTAAAGATGTGCCTAGCAAAGCTCTGGAGCATGTATGAGGAAGAGAACACATGTAGGCTTAGAGAAAGTGTTGTCAACGCTGAAGCATATTTCAAGATGCAGGATAAAAAGTTGAAGGTGGAGAATGAGCTCAGATTTTTTAAATCAGACTTTGCTAAGATTGTGTTGGCGAAGGAGGAGGCACTTTCCCAATTGGCCCATGCAAAACGGGTTCTTACTGAACTGAAAGCAGAGGTGGATAAGACGAGCCTAGATGATCTCGATTAGGGAAATAAATATATTGTTCTTATGAAGTTGAACTAGCTATATGTTGTACTATGTTGTTTTCATGTAGCTACCGTACTATGATGTTATAATATATTTATGTGCCTGATATAAAATTGGCAAACAGCAGTTCGACATGAAATATGAATTTGCGTAATACTGGAATTATTAATTATAAACTAATAATCCTTCTAAATGTGTCATGGACCTTTGCAAACGGTTCTAGCAGAAAAAGCGTTTGCGATGGATAGCCCAATGCCACACAGTTTTCTTCATCAAATCGTGTGTGATATAGTTGATAAAAGCAAACAGCTAACCATGGCAAACCATGTGTGATAGTTACACCTTTCACACACGAGCCTACACATAAAACTGTGTGGGATGTACGTCCGAATGGAAACTTGTTCTCCGGATTGACTGTGTGGGATGTACATAAGAACGGAAACGTATTCCTTGGATTGACTGTGTGTGATATACATACGAACTAAAATATTTTTCTGGAATTCACCGTATGGGATGTACATACCTATGGAAATGATTTTCTTGAAATACCGTGTGGGATGTACATACCTACGGAAATGGCTGGGTTTTGATGCCTTGCCCGATCGCACACGGCCCCAATCTGGGTCCCAGGAGGGCCTATCCCCGATGATTTTTGGGTCATGTGCGAAGGACACCCTATCGCACACACTCACTTGGCGACGGTTTTAAATACCATCGCAGAAAGAGGGTTAAAAACCGTTTGTTTAGGACCGACGCGCACCAGTGTTCTTAGCAATGGCATTGAACCTAGGAAACTCCGAGCCAAGAGGAGTCATTCCAAGCCAAACATCAAGAAAAAATTGTGGCATGCCCATTTCCGATGGTGTGTACCGTGCCAATTGTCAGAAGATGCCGGATTTTCAATAGATTTCCAGAAATAGGAATCATTGCGACTAGTGGCCATTGTGACGGTAAGTGCTGGAGGTACTTCCACATGATAATGTCTAACCACAGTCCTCCCTTCCATGTTAAGATTTTCCCAGCCCATTTGGCCATTAAGCACCAGTTCATATGTTTTGTTAATAATCCTGAGACCCCCAACCTCGGTTGGGGCACAGATAGTGCTCCAATGCACCATGTGATATTTCTGCTTCCCAACTTCCTTAACACAAAAGAAGCGGGATCTGGCCAGATCAAACTTTGCATGGACCCCATCTTGTTACAAAAGAAAACCCACAATAAACATCAGTAAGCTAGATAGGCAAGCGTTGGTTAAGGTTGCCCGACCTCCACAAGATTGTTATAGGCCTACCAGGTTCTACTCTTCCAGCCACCCTATCCGTGAAAACAAAAAGTCTTCGATGGTCAAGTGTTTGTTGGTAAGAGGCATACCAAGTGTTTGTTGGGGAAAAACCATTCGATCGTAAGCGTTCTCATAGTCAAGCTTTAACATGAAATAATTTCCATTTGATCGAGAAGTAGATAGTGAAGAATTTCAAGCAGCACAGAAATGCCCTCAAGGCCACTTCTTCTTCGAATAAATGCAGATTGACTCTGACTAATGACATTGTTTGCCACCGGACATAGTCACGTGGCAACCCCCTTCACAAGTAGCCTAAAGCTACCGTTGATCAGAGATATGGGTCTAAACTTCTTAATAAGATCCACCCCATGAATCTTAGGAAGCAAAGAGATAATGACATAGCTTTTGAGGGTGAATGGGGCCAAATTCATCTAATAACTCAAAGAGCTAAGGACTCACCATGAGCCGAAATTTTCTATAGTACATAACCAGCACCCCATCAGGTCCTGGTGCGGTGTTCGTACGGGTCAAACAAAGAGCCACCTCCAGCTATTTAAGTGTGAATGCGGTAGTTAGGCCCTCATTCGCAGTCTCGTTCACCCACCTAACCTCGTCCCACGCGTTGCTAGCCAAATCAGGCCCACCACACTCACCTGAGACTAGCAAATCACGATAGAATGCATAAATGTGACAGGTTGATTAAGTAATGGTTCTTACTAGTATATTTATCAACTAACGACCTCAGCAAGTTGAAGGCCTGTTTGGTTCCAAATAAGTCACCAAATTATAAGTTGAAAAGTGAAAAAAGTGACTTATTTTGCCAAACAGACACGACTTATAAGTCACCCCAACTTATAAGTTTTAATTTGGGATGGAGCAACTTATGACTTAAGTCATAAGTTGCTCCACCCCAACTTAAAACTTATAAGTCATCCCCTTTTGCGTGGGTCTCACCACCTGCATGATGTTGATTGATGTGGAAAGGTGTGTCAGGTGACTTATAAGTCAGGTGACAACCAAATAGGCGTGACTTATAAGTCACTAGTTTTAAGTCACCTAATTTATAAGTCGGGTGACTTATTAAAACCAAACAAGCCCTGAAGTCGCCCCCGATGACAACCGGAGAGGATGCTTTAGGAATCTTGTCATGCAACTCAGCCAAAAAGTCCAGCGAATTAGAGTGATCGGTAGGACGGTCATTAATGACCAATTCCCGACTGAAGGTTATTGAGCTGGGTTAACTCAGTGCTAACAAAGTGTTGCCTGACTGACACCCTACTGATATCGAACGTTTCTTCACTTGCACCAAGAAAGATGCCCTCTGGTCGCCCTTAAGTAGGAAGCCAATGCCACTTAAAGTCGTGGCCGCCAATGGTCCTAAGGTAAAACACAGAGAAGGAGCACTTTATCATTTCCTAGATTCCGGTAAAGTCAAGTTTTTTTCCACGCAAGATTTTAGACAGCTGACACCTCCGATCAAGCCATCCGAAACGTTGAAAATTCCATATGAGGCCCTTCATCTAATAAGTGGGGATCGGGTCCCCGCCCCATCATCAATGGTAGGTAGTGGCACACCTTCCACCACGGCGTCCTTGGCCGTAGCCACATCCCTAGCTGCGGCCCCTTATAGCTTTGGTGCTACGCGAGGGAGGTGAGCATTCACCCACTTGTTGATTCTGAACTAGACTGAACCTAGTCTGTATAGCAATGGAATCAGCAGCAGACCCCCATTCTTTGATCATCTCCACAGGGTTACTAGACCAGCAAGAAAACAATGGGAGGTGCCCTCCAATTGCTGCCTAGATCAGGAACGGAAGTGTTTTATCTTGGTAAGATGAAATTAAAACCCTCACTAATTGGATGACGGGGATTCAATCTCCTTGCTTGTACCACGTACGCACACAATGCTTCAATCAGTAGACTCTTAGGAGATTAAAATCCATTGGGATTGAATGGGTTCCAGAGAAAACCGAATTAGTAATCCTTTGCTACAGATTTACATATACATACTACAGATTTTGCAATGTAGGCTCCTTACCAAAGACCAGGTGCTGACTGGCCGGAGGAGCTGTTGGCGGCTGCGAACATAGGAGGAGCCGGTGGTGCAGCGGCGAACAGAGGCGGAGCCGGTGGTGCCCCGGCGAACTTCTCCCGGCGACGGTCCATGCGGCCGGCTGAAACTGAGGATGGTATGGCGGCGCTGTAGGTGACGATCAGCGGCGGGGCGGGGCTGCTGGTGGAGGACGGAGCGGCTGCATCGGGGCGACGACGCTGGGCGAGGAAGAAGAAGCGGCGGCAGGGGTTGCGCGTGGGGGAGTTGGGGAGGAACGAGAAAAAAGGAGGCGACTGCTCGGTACCCAGCCGCACGGGATCGATTAACTCCACCTTTTGCCTAGGTATCTGCGTCTGGCACCGTTTCTTCGTGGGGTTACTGAACGGGCAAATTTTAACATGGTCCCTCTTACCTCTTTTTTTACATGTGAGGTAAGAAGGTAAGAGTCAATCAAGCCATTCATTGATGAGATCAACGGCTAAGATCTATTTTATACTCTTACTTCTCATATAAAAAAAGGGGGTAAGAAGAACCATGTTAAAACTGCTCGACTGAACGAGACTCTCTTCTCATTAATTAACGTGACACATCAACTTTTTGCTCAGCTGGCAGGCTTAGCACCGATCCAGGCTGGAGCATTGGGACTAGCCTTAGAAGCCAACTCACTCTCGCAGTTGGCCGCGGCTTTGGCCTCAGACGTACTGGTGTGTTGTAGCTCGCGAACAGCCTCCCGCTTAACCATCGCAGCTTGCACTAATTCCTAGGCCTGAACATTAGATATTTGTTTGAACTACATCCATTCTCAGGGTGAAAAATAATGTGACTGTCCTTAGCCACCATCAACAGATAAGAAGATTTCGTAGCGGCTAACGGAGAGTGTTGTTCGTGATGGCTGAAGAGGCGGCAATGTAAAAAATATGGGATTTGCCCATGAGTTGTTGTAGGCGTTGCCTTTGATGTCGATGTCGAGGTAGCCGATCATAATGATGTAGCTATGGTTGATGGTGTAGTCATCGTGGATGATGAAGCCGCACAAACCCGGACGTGCAAAAAAATGCGCTATGTTGTAGATGACGGAGCTGCAGTCGTGGACGATGCACCTTGCGGATGTCAGAGGGTGTCGTCGGCGATGAGTCCACCGGTTTTGCCAGGACCGGAGGAAACCCATCGAGCACACATCGGTTTTGCCAGAACCGCGTGCCCGTGAAGGGGTCGTCACTATAGTGACACCGCGTCGATGCAGTCGTGCCGTTGTAAATGACGCGATCGATGCCGTCGTGTGACGCGGTCATTGCCGCCGTCGAGGTCGCATCTTGCAGAAAAGTCTGTCAGAGGATTCTATGTGTCCATCTTGTGAACGAGGTGGCGGCGGTGGGTTGATGATAATGGTGATGAAGATCTTGGCGATGAAGTATCGGTGATGTCGTAACAGCGGCGTGTCGACTATAATGTGTCGCTTAATGGCCTCCCTGGTGGCGACCAAGTGTCGATGACGTGTCCGGAGAAGTCGACGAAGAATTGCATTGTTGTCACGTGGATGATGCCTATTGCAGTACTTCCCATAGATATACTCGACGAATTTTTTTGCGATGTAGTTGGCAGGCCGGCGCCCGGAGGATCGATGGAGTCGGCTTGGTGCAGATCACGTCGGTGCGCGTTCCTTGAAGTAGAAGACCTGCGAGCCCTCCCGGTGTCCCGTGCTGCAACCTGCGAGCCGGCTCGATGAAGATGTTGACGATGTACGACTGGGCGTAGGACAGCTGATGTGATCGAGATACACCCTTCTGTGGTCTGGGCATCTTGCCCTCTGGAGACGATGCGTCTGGGGGCACCGCGGATCAGAACCGCCTCTCGTCGGAGAAGCCGGCTACTATGCTCAGCGCGCATGCTGCGCCTGCACTTGGAACATGAAAGCCCGCATGGCTCCGTATGCATGCCTGATTGCCAGCAATATGATTTCGCTGCTGGATGCATGGAGTAGATGGACGCGTGCGATGATGATGTGTTGACGCCGATGACGAGTGCTGCAGACGGCCGGCGCGTACGCGATGCTCGATGAAGCGATAGGGGTCACCTTGGCGTGTGGGCGACCGTGCGTTCCTCCACCGTAAGGACGCCTGCCAGGCATGCATTCGTCCCGGATCAGAACGCACTCGCTACATGCTTGTAGCCTGGAGATCATGCATGTGTATCCATACGTGAAGGTGAGTCGATGAAGTTGCTGGCTGCCGAGAGATCCGCGTACGACGGTGCGAGGTTCCGCCCTCCCGTGACCGGACGTGCGCACGGTGCACCATGGATGTGCTGGACCGGCTCCAAGTCGTTCTGCTTGTCGATGCTGGCGCCTATAACGTCGATTCTGCCACAAGGTTTCATCGAATTTTGCTGATTTTTCTCGCCAGAGGGGTTTAGAATTTATTTGGTGGCTAAGAAAACCTAATCTAATAGAATTTCGAAAATTGAGTTGACCTAATCTACGGAACTTGTCTAATCTATGAACCGATCTAATCTTTTATAAAAATCGGGTACCGCGCACCTGGGGAGAGGAGATTATTCTCCCCGGGGGCGGCGCGTTGTGAAAGTGGTGGGGAGGCATAGGATCGGTGTCATGAAACTAACCGCACTAATACCATGTAGAAAATATTGGATAGACGAATATTGTATTGTTGTATTGATTTGACCTTCGTGAAGGATTATATAGAGTATATGATAGGGTAGAGACTTGAATTACAAGACAAGCTATTACTTTTTTTTCGAAAAGAAGGTTATCCCCCAGCCAAGACAAGACATTGCTAAATCTATCTCTAACTCAAACGCATTATATTTCTAACAGGCAACTCCCTTGCCAGCCTCAGGGGGCCTCAGAGTCAGGCGAGCTATCTTAGTCGGAGGGAGCAGCCCGGGGGGAGGAAGCAGGAGGAAACGCCTTGGCCAGCTCCCTAGATGGGTTTGAGGGGGGGCGGCCAAGAGGGGAGAGAGGGGGGGCGCACCTACGGTGGGCCTTAAGGCCCATCTGGACCTAGGGTTTGCCCCCTCCCACTCTCCATGTGCCTTGGGCCTTGGTGGGGGGCGCACCAGCCCACCTGGGGCTGGTCCCCTCCCACACTTGGCCCACGCAACCTTCTGGGGCTGGTGGCCCCACTTGGTGGACCCCCGGGACCCTCCCGGTGGTCCCGGTACGTTACCGATAAAACCCGAAACTTTTTCGGTGACCAAAACAGGACTTTTCATATATAAATCTTTACCTTCGGACCATTCCGGAACTCCTCGTGACGTCCGGGATCTCCTCCGGGACTCCGAACAAAATTCGGTAACCACATACAAACTTCTTTTATAAACCTAGCGTCATCGAACCTTAAGTGTGTAGACCCTACGGGTTCGGGAACCATGCAGACATGACCGAGACGTTCTCCGGTCAATAACCAACAGCTGGATCTGGATACCCATGTTGGTTCCCACATGTTCCACGATGATCTCATCGGATGAACCACGATGTCGAGGATTCGATCAATCCCGTATACAATTCCCTTTGTCTAGCGGTATTGTACTTGCTCGAGATTCGATCGTCGGTATCCCGATACCTTGTTCAATCTCGTTACCGGCAAGTCTCTTTACTCGTTCCGTAACACATCATCCCGTGATCAACTCCTTGATCACATTGTGCACATTATGATGATGTCCTACCGAGTGGGCCCAAAGATACCTCTCCGTCACACGGAGTGACAAATCCCAGTCTCGATTCGTGCCAACCCAACAGACACTTTCGGAGATACCTGTAGTGTACCTTTATAGCCACCCAGTTACGTTGTGACGTTTGGCACACCCAAAGTATTCCTACGGTATCCGGGAGTTGCACAATCTCATGGTCTAAGGAAATGATACTTAACATTAGAAAAGCTTTAGCATACGAACTACACGATCTTTGTGCTAGGCTTAGGATTGGGTCTTGTCCATCACATCATTCTCCCAATGATGTGATCCCGTTATCAACGACATCCAATGTCCATGGTCAGGAAATCGTAACCATCTATTGATCAACGAGCTAGTCAACTAGAGGCTTACTAGAGACATGGTGTTGTCTATGTATCCACACATGTATCTGAGTTTCCTATCAATACAATTCCAGCATGGATAATAAACGATTATCATGAACTAGGAAATATAATAATAACTAATTTATTATTGCCTCTAGGACATATTTCCAACAGTCTCCCACTTGCACTAGAGTCAATAATCTAGTTCACATCGCCATGTGATTAACACTCACAGGTCACATCGCCATGTGACCAACATCCAAAGAGTTTACTAGTGTCACTAAACTAGTTCACACCATCATGTGATTAAGACTCAATGAGTTCTGGGTTTGATCATGTTTTGCTTGTGAGAGAGGTTTTAGTCAATGGGTCTGCAACATTCAGATCCGTATGTACTTCGCAAATCTCTAGGTCATATTATAAATGCTGCTTCCACGCTCCACTTAGAGCTATTCCAAATGGTTGCTCCACTATACGTATCTGTTTTGCTACTCAGAGTCATTCGGATAGGTGTTAAAGCTAGCATCGATGTAACCCTTTACACCGAACTCTTTATCACCTCCATAATCGAGAAACATGTCCTTATTACTCCAAGGATAATTTTGACCGCTATCTGGTGATCCACTCCTGGATCACCTTTGTACCCTCTTGCCAGACATGTGGCAAGGCACACATCAGGTGCGGTACTCAGCATGGCATACCGCATAGAGCCTATGACAAAAGCATAGGGGACGACATTCGTCCTTTCTCTTTCTTCTGCCGTGGTCGAGCTTTAAGTCTTAACTTCATACCTTACAACTCAGGCAAGAACTCCTTCTTTGACTGATCCATCTTGAACACCTTCAAGATCATGTCAAGGTATGTGCTCATTTGAAAGTACCATTAAGCGTTTTGATCTATCCTTATAGATCTTGATACTCAATGTTCAAGTAGCTTAATCCAGGTTTTCTATTAGCTTAATCCAATGTTCAAGTAGCTCAATGTTCAAGTAGCTTAATCCAATGTTCAAGATGCTCAATGCTCAATGCTCAATGCTCAATGTTCAAGTAGCTTTCCATTGAAAAACACTTTCCAAATAACCCTATATGCTTTCCAGAAATTCTACATCATTTCTGATCAACAATATGTCAACAACATATATTCATCAGAAATTCTATAGTGCTCCCACTCACTTCTCTGGAAATACAAGTTTCTCATAAACTTTGTATATACCCAAAATCTTTGATCATCTCATCAAAGCGTACATTCCAACTCCGAGATGCTTACTCCAGTCCTTAGAAGGATTGCTGGAGCTTTGCATACTTATTAGCATCTTTCAGGATTGACAAAAACTTTCCGGTTGCATCACATACAACCTTTCCTCAAGAAAATCATCGAGGAAACAATGTTTTTGACATCCTATCTGCAAGATTTCATAAATAATGCAGTAATCGCTAATATAATTCCAACAGACTCTTAGCATTGCAACGAATGAGAAAGTCTCATCGTAGTCAACTCCTTGAACTTGTTGGAAAACATCTTAACGACAAGTCGAGCTTTCTTAATGGTGATACTTACCATCATTGTCCGTCTTCCTTTTAAAATCCATATGTACTCAATAGGCTTACGACCATCGAGCCGTTCTGCCAAAGTTTACACTTTGTTTTCATACATGGATCCTCTCTCGGATTTTATGGCCTCGAGCCATTTATCGGAATCCGGGCCCACCATCGCTTCTCCATGGCTCGTAGGTTCATTGTTGTCTAGCAACATGACTTCCAAGACAGGATTACGTACCACTCTGAAGTAGTACGCATCCTTGTCATCCCACGAGGTTTGGTAGTGACTTGATCTGAAGTTTCATGATCACTATCATAAGCTTCCACTTCAATTGGTGTAGGTGCCACAGGAACAACTTCCTGTGCCCTGGCACACACTAGTTGAAGAGACGGTTCAACAACCTTATCAAGTCTCCACCATCCTCCCACTCAATTCTTTCGAGAGAAACTTTTCCTCGAGAAAGGACCCGATTCTAGAAACAATCCCTTATTGCTTTCGGATCTGAGACAGGAGGTATACCCAACTGTTTGGGTGTCCTATGAAGATGCATTTATCCGCTTTGGGTTCGAGCTTATTAGTCTGAAACTTTTTCACATAAGCGTCGCAGCCCCAAACTTTTAAAAAATGACATCTTAGGTTTCTCTAAACCATAGTTCATACGATGATCCCCGGCCTTTGTATCTGGGTGATGCATACAACCACTTTATTAGTTATTCTCACAAAACCTTACAAAGCCATACAACAGCAAGGCTAAAGCCACCGTCTAAGCAACAACTGTCGCTACATCTATCCAATTGAGGATGGGGTGCAGATAGTCTGGACCTAATACCAAACAGACATCGCAGCCAAATCTAAACATCTAAGACCTGAGATCCCAACCAAAACGCCTGCCGGATATGGGGCACCTCCGGCGGACTCCTCAACCAGGACGCTTGCCGGGTATGAGGCCGCCGCAACCACCTGCCACCAATCCATCTTTAGAGTTGTACTGTTGCATGTACCGTGCCAGGTTTCTCTGCCACTGACGCCACCATGACGCCCGACAGCGTCGTCCTACTGCGCGAGTCCATCCTCCCACAGCGAACTTCGAATCTGCACTGCGTCACGCCGTCAAGATCTGTCGCCATCAGTGTGTAGGATGAAGCATCGCTACCAAAGAATCCGTTCTCTGGAACCCTCGATCAGGTGTGTACCTCCATGAATGACGCCCCCAAAGGAGGAACGACACCAGAGCGCCGCCATCATCCGATGATCTAGGGTTTCCCCTGGAGGTAGCAGAGAGTGGCCTTGAACTTCTCCATGGCGTGCCTTCAAGAAGGGAACGACGCAGATAGCGCCGCCACCGCCGGCCTTAGCAGAAGCCAAAGGCAAGTTTTCACCCAGATCAGTTCGAAAGGATCCAACTCTCGTGCATGGGCCGCCGTCACCACCAGCACCACCAGGCAGACACTGGAGGACCAGCAGATCAGCGAGCCGCCGGCCCCACCGCATCCAGATCGTCGTCCACGCCGGGCCGCTGCCATCCCCCGCGCCGTCCGGGTCAGAGACGGAGCCGCCGACCGCGCACAGGGACCGCCGCCACCTGCACACGCCGGAGTGCCGCCGAGAGCCCAGCACCCGCCACCGCTTGCCGAAGCCAACCGCCGCCCGAGCACTGGCGCCACCTTGGAGCCATCAGATCGGGGAGGAAGACGTCGCGCGCCGACCACCCTGGCAGACCCCGCCGCACGTCCGAGCGCCGGCGCCATCGCGGCGCCATCAGATCGCGAGGAGGAGGAGCCCGCGCCTCGCCGCCCCGCGCAGACTATGCCGCCGCCATCGCTGCAGCGCCACCAAAGGGGAGCCCCACAGATCCGCCGGTCGCCCGATCTGCCGTCGAGCCGAGCGCCGCCGCGAGGGACGGCTGTCCCGCGCCGCCCAGGAGCCTCGCGAGGAGGGAGGAAGCCCCGCCGCCGCCGACACACGCAGCGTCCCTTGGCGGCGGCGAGGGAAAAGGAAGCCGAGAAAGGGAAACGGCGGCGGCGATCTAGGGTTCCGCCCGGGTCGCTCGCGGGAGCGGCACGGGAACGGTAGGATCCCATTGGCTACATGCGCTCAGATCATGCACGTATTGGCCGTCACGCATGAATCCTCCCAAACCTCGAACCAATTCTTTTAGGTCCACGTAGCATGACTGCCGCCCAGCAATGCCACGGACGTGTGCCACACTTGCGGAGGCAATGACTCCGGCCAGGGGAATTTACTTGCTCAGTCGCCACCCACAACTCGGTAGTAGGTTGTGGCCCATGCTTGCATCGGGGTGGCACTCCATGAAGTGCCTACAGCTTGTATACAATAGGCAGGTGTTTTGACACCTACCTAATGTTTTCATCTAGGAAAAAGAACTGCCCTGCCTGCCTATGAGGGATGCAAGCAGCGCCCTGCTTCCACCTGCTCTGTTGTCAAAATCGGTCATATTAGTTGTAGCATTTTTTCAGCCATTTAGTTTACTTTGTACACGTGAACCTATATAGGGACGTGAACACGTCCCTATACACTCATAATGTTCAGAGAATGGTTCTGAAATGTTGATTAATCGAATAGTAGAAGACGTGAACAGGCCCTATACAGAATCTGAGTGCTACCGCTTTGATATTGGCCCCCGCTATTAATTTACATGCAAGATAAATTTTTAATAAAGAGAATATATTAATATCGCAAAGATATCAATTACACCCAGCTTCTACATCGGCAAGACATTGAAAGACATCAAGGATGCACACAGCTAAAAACAAAAATAAAAAAGAGAGAAATATAAAAAGAAAGAACCCGTCACAGTGACCAAACACTCGCAAGAGCAACACTCTAACCACCACCAAAGACAACACACGGACTACATAAGAGGTTTTTCAAAAGGGAACTGTTTGGGGACGGCGCACCGGCCGAACGCTCGGCCGGTCGCGGCCACGCGAGCAAGCGGTCCTCCTGTCCCCGAGTGACACGTATGTATAGGGCCCACACCCCAATCGTTGCCTTATCTTCTCCTTCATCTTCTCAACCGCTCGTTCGTTTCTTATCTGTTCTCTCTCTTCCACGCCGGCGAGTTTGCTCCCTTCGTCCAATTTTCAGCTCGACGCCGGCAAGCCGGACGCGCGTCCCCGCAGCACCGCCGTGGCATCCGTTCCGTCCATCCCATCTAGCTCCACTCCGACGACGGCGACCTCCGCAGCCGCTGCAACCAAGCTAGACCGGCGAGGCTGCTTGCGTCGTCATCGCCATGGCCAGCAACCACCCCTAAGATGCCCCAGGCTGGCTCCGTCGGCCCTACTCCGGCGAGCGCCGCCCTCCCCCTATGCTGGAACTGCCCTCCTCCTAGTCCTATGGTTGCATCCTCGAGGAGCAGACGCCGAAGCTGGAACCAGCCAATTTTTTGATACAATCAACCAAAGCAAAAGCTGGAACCGCAGTTGGTTTTTGCTTCAACCAACAAGCGAGCTGAAACCACAGCTGGTTTTTGCTACAATCGGCGTTCTGGAAAGCTACAACCGATGTGGCGAAAAGCTTCAACCAGCGGCGACAGATGCTGGAACCAACCACTAACACGACAAAAGGCTACATCCGGTATCGCATAAAGCTTCAACCGGCGTTGGAAAAAGCTTCAAACACTGAATGCCAATGCTACGGGCTGGCTACTGCCAACAGGGAAAAAGCTTCAAGGTGTCGCAAAAAAGCTTCAACCGTAGCCGATTTTTGCTACCACCGGCAAAGCTTTTTGCTACATCCATCAGGCAGAGCTGCGACCTCGTGAGGACGACAATGATGTTTTTGCTGCAACCGCAGCAGGATTTTGCTACTACCGTTGGAGTTTTTTGATACATCGATGTAAGGCGGAGCTGCGACCTCGCGAAGACGGCGATGGCGTTTTTGCTGCACCCGTAGTTTGATTTTGCTACTACCGGTGAATTTTTTTGCTACATCCATTCAAATGGCATTGATTGACTCGCGGCCGGCTTCGACGTATTTTCCTGCAGCGAGCATCAATGGCGAGGGCGGCGGAGCTACAACCGTCGTTGTCAAGAGCTGCAACCGCAGGTGGAGCTGTTGCATGGGTCGAGGCGACAACGAGGCCGGGAGGGTGGGGGACCGGCGACGAGGACGGCCGGCGAGGGCAGGGTTCGGCCGGCGACGAGGAAGACCGACGAGGGTGGGGACTGACGACGGGGACAACCACCGGAGGGGACAGGAGGTGCGGTGCGGTGCTCCCGAGCGGGAGATGCGGATCCAGGCCAACTGCCCAAGGAAGAAGAAGTTGGGGGCGATCTGTTTTTTTTTTGCCTGGATCGAACGGCTGCGTGGCTCACATCCGATGGTCTGGGCTAGACCGGCCGAAACGCTCGGCCGGTGCGCCGACGCCTATAAGCGCCCTTTTCAAAAGCGACGCCTCCAAGAAAAAAACAATGCACAAGCGTTGTCGTCGCCCGATCAAGGATCTTGAGTTTTCACCCTGAAGAGAGTCTGAGATCCCAAAAACAATGCATTCCCAAGACCATTGCCAGGTACAACCAATAAAGGCCAGACCTTGGGCTTTCACCTTGGAGAACTCGGCTCGGTAATCAAGAAGCACCCCCCATAATGTTGTCCGCCTGTGTTGCTGCCCCCTCCTGGCAAGGCCGTTGCTACAAGTCCTCAACACCGGACGCACAGGAAAAAAAACCGTGCCGCCAGTCTTCAACGCAGCCAAAACTCCTCTCCGCCATTACAAGTCTACGATCTCAGCCACCATGACTTTCTTCACCACTGTCAACCCCATGGAAATCTATACTTAGACGTGTCCCACGACACCGACAAGACAATGAAGCTTCGCGTCACGCCTTCATGAAGCCTCTCTGGCCGAAGGTGAGGGCGTGCCCGATCGGATTAATTCCGATCTAGCCAGTGACGCCATGCGTCAAAAGTTGAGATCTCCAAGAGGAAGACCGGAACCCGTCGGTGTCCAAATCGAAAAGGCCGGCATGAAGCAGATCGAAATTATGAACCACGAAGAATAGCAGGGCCAACCACCGCGAGTCTTTCCTACATCATGACAGCCGGATCTGGGAAGTGTCACGCCTGACAAACTCCCCCCGACAAAGCCCCAAACGGCCACGACGCCGGTAACTGCCGCCACACCCATGTAAGGACGCTAGGTCAGCCGCCGATCGCCGTGATCCCAAGCCCCAGGGCGCGCCGACGCACCTCCCAACCTGCTGCCCTACAGGACGGAAGCCGCCGCAGGAGAGCGCCCCGCCGCCGCCGTCGGCCGCGCAGGCTTCGCCCGACGGCGTCCTCCAGCAGTGGCGCGGCGAGAGAAGGGTTAAGAGCGGCGCTGGTGCGTGGATCGCTGGCCGCGCCCGTGTCGCCGTTGACTGGGCGACCTACATGCAACATAAATGACAGATGTAATGGTTGGTGAGGCTTATATTCCTTTGCACATGTACACCAGTCATCCATACAGATTAGTAGACTTGGCCTATAGTAAGACAAATATGTAGTAGTAAAAAATTGCTTGCTGGCTTCTACTAGCTAGGAGAAAAGGATCGATGGAGGAGTACAATGACGACACTGAGAGGCACCTAATGTCGATGATATCACTATTGGGATGGGATGCACCAAAAATTTAAGCGTCAGATCCGGACCACACTCTGGTTCTTGTTTCGAAACTGCTCCATGCATGACATAAGTGTACGATCTACGCACGATATATCAATCCAGCAGCCGGCGCCCTGTTCAGTCATACGTATGTCCGGCCAGATTTTAGCATCGTCTGTGGATCGTTCATGGTATATCGTGTGTATAGCATGACTGTTCTTGTTTAGGGTGTCTACCAAAAAGAGATTGACCAATCTTCAGTTTTCTTTTTTCTTTTTTCTGCTTTTATACGTGACAGAAGAGATTGGGAGTCTGCGACATGGCTGACTACAGCAACCCCAACAGCTAGAGCTAGTGGTAGTCGTTGTTCTTTTCCTGGTGCATTATAAATATGAAGCTTGCTAGCCTGATGTGTGTTCTTCCAAAGCCGAGGTCTGTTTTGCTACGTGTTCAGTTCAGACGTTGGTTTGTTGTGTGAGAACTAGGATGCTATAGAGTTTGCTAGCCTGCTCTGTAGATGATGAACTGTAATCCTGAATGCTTTGGTTTCACTTGAAACGCAATTGGGAGCACGAGTTACTCAATTCAAAAATAAAATAAAATGTGATGGTCAAGGCGTGCACTCTCTCTCCCCCTCTCCGTCTCTCGATCTCCCTCGCTCCCTCTGAACAAACATTCACCCTGCTTTATGTATAAAGCCCAAATGATCAAACTGATACATAGTGATGAGAAAACACTCATACTTGGAGGTCAAGAGAATAAAAAAATGGTAGCCAGGAGAGTGGCTAAAGAATAACTAACCCAACACCAAGTGTGAAAACAGGAGATGTCGGACCTAACAATGTACAACCAAAACTACTTAACATGACCAGAGCCATGCCGCCTTGCGAAAACACCGTCCACCACAGCCTCGAACACATCGAGCTATCGTCGGAAAGTGTCGTGGAGCGCTGACCTGCTAGGAGATAGCAAGGACTAAGAACGGAGACCATGGGGACACATGTATATGATAGGAGAACACTGGAACCACCCCACACCAGAGTCGTGGGTTCTACATGTGAGGGACTTGGCATGCCCGGATCCGTTAGGAAGCTGCAACCAAAAGGGACTCGGGACGCATGAGGACACCCTCAAGAGGGTGATGACGCCACGCGCCACCGTTGTCGAGCCCGAGAGGTCGGGCTAGGGTTTACACCTCAAAGACCTGGTACCGTGAGGAGATCCACAACAACGACCCCAAAAAGGATGCGGCACCCGTAGGCGTCGCCGTCCCCTGCGCGGGAGACCCAACCCGCAAGGGGACCACTGCCGCCAGCGTCAAGCCTCTAGACTCAGATCAAGGGAGTCACCATCGCTGAAGCCATGACAATACCAGGATAATATCCACCCTCCCGCCCACACACACACACCACCCCCTCGCTACCCTCATAGCCAAGCAGAAGCGCCACCAGCACTGTAGCACTGCCCGTCGTAGAACTAGCCGGACACCCTATCGATCCATGAGAGCCACCCCACTGTCCAGGAAGGAAACACCACCGCCAGAATATTCGACCACCGGAAAACCGGCACCTTGGCATGGGCCACTAATCATCGGAGCCGTTGTCCCAGAGCACTACCGTAGTCAGGGGTCAGACAACAACAATTGAGGTCCTTGAGGAAAAAAAATATTGACCAGGTCAAGATAAGGTGACCGAATTCCAAATTAGAGACCATAATTGATTGTGTGGCCTTAAAATTAGGGAATATAGTGTATGTAATATTTGTTTATTTTTATAAATTTCAGTTCGGAATGTGATCGGACATTTGCGACTAGTTATGAATGACCGGCTCCCGCAATAGTGTCCGCGGGCTGGTTCTCACCAGTCCACATACGAATACGGTGTCCGGTTTGGGAGTTGTAGTTTGAGATGCGCTTAGGCTGTGTATGTCAAATATCGATTGTACTATCGTCATAGTGTTGTAAACTGTGCAGTGTATAAAATCCGTGTGCTAATTGTCATATAAATCTACATCTTTCTTTGCTTTCATGCGTGATGCTGGCACATTGATAACGCGGCATATGCCGGATGGGTCCTGGTTTTCTTTATCAAAGCACACGTATAGGTCCATCAGTGACCATAGGCATACGTATGCGCCGAACCACGAAAGCACTTGGGTAGAGAATCTGGCAACCGGGTCCACCTCTCTGTGTACATCATTACGCACACAACAGTCATGCACCACCATGGCACACGGTCGCTCAACTCGTCTCTGTCCAGTCAGTCGCAGCAACTTCCGTGCACCCAGCGACACAGGCGTCTCCATCTTGCAGCGCAGAATCAACTACCTCGGGCTCCACGGATGACGTTCGGAGACCGATTCGTGACTGAGCTACCTTGCTATCCAAGATGCCGCCTTCAACTAAGATTCCCGATGCATCTCATCCCCTCAAAAGATCTTGCTGTATGGAAGTCCCATGCCACTTGGTGCACATGAATCATGTGTGCCAGCTTCCCCCATTGACACACCTGGGTGTTGGTTTCGTTACATGTACAAGCCTACGTTTTTTATAGCCGCACTATATACATTTACAAGCCCATCTCTAACATTAATGGTTTGGCATTCCACAAAACTAAAATAATATCCTACTATTATACTACTACTTGTATTTGAATAAAAATTTGTGCGAATATTACAATTGGTCGCACGACTGAAATAAAAATAATTGTTGCAAAAGAAGACATGCTAGGCTTTAGCAGGTGTTGCCGGCTGCGCACCTCGGCCCAAATCTGGGCTCTTGGGCCCCATCTAGGTCGGGGGCGGGTGGGCCTGCCCTGCGCGGCGCGTTCTGTAGAGATGGCATTGGTGTAGCTCATGCATGGGTGCAGCGGCCGGACTGTTGCTGGATGGTGGCCGGCTTTATGGGCCTGATATAGGCCCGGCCGGACCCTCTTGGGACTGGTTTGCCTCCATGAGGACTTTACGGGCCTGCTGGGCCCGGCCGGACGTAACTAGGACTGGTGTGCCTGTGGCCGTGTCCAGTCGACTACCATCTTTGGTGGTGGAGGTTGTTTTCTCCCGTGCGGCCGCTATACTACTGGCCTCGATTCAAGCTACTCCTCGCCTCCGTCTTGCAGACCTCGTGATGGCAGCTTCGGTGAGACAACGATGACGGCTTTATGACCGTAGTGGCGCATGTTGGTGGGCGGCGAGTCTGGTGATGTCGAGGCCCTCGGCATCGCAGGGCTCCAGTGCAACGGGTCACCTGGGGATTGAGGGTTGTGGATAGAGTTCTTTCGGGAGAAATCCTTGTCGGCTCACCCGACACAAACGCAGTGCCGCCTTCGGGTGGCATCATTCCTTCCTGGAGGGCATCGTGGACACAATTCATCCTCTTCCCTCTGTGTGCCTGGGGAAACCCTAGGACCAGTACTGCGCTAGTTCCGGCAGCAGCATTTGCTTTTCTTCTTAAAGGTGCGGCTTGGTACTTCTTTGGAGCGCGCAACGGTTGCGGGTCACTGTAGCTTAGTCGATCCGCCGTTGTCTCTCCATTTTGTTTCTTTTTTTCTGGGCATGTGTTTGCTGCTAGCCCAGCATTTCTTTCCTTTCAGGATTGCTCTTTGTTGTATCAGGTGTTTGCTATATTAATATAACGGGGTGAAAGCCTGTTTCGAGTTTAGCATATTTTTATTCTGAAGACGCACTTTACTGACTTGAGTTGGACAAAACAGAACAAAATTGTTGATTTAGATTTAGAGAACCGGCTGTGTTTAGTCAGAAAGAGTTCACAATGCCCCCCAAAAGTAGAGACGACATGAAAATGCGCAGTGGCACGTGGGTGTGGGGGTACTCACCTGCCAAGTCTGGCAGCCCATACGTTTTGCCTTGCGATTCACGTAGTAGTTCAATCCTGCACTAGGGCAGAGTAAAAAATAAAATCCCAAAAAATGTTTTAAGTTTCAACGATGAAACTTATGGTTTTTTACATCTAAACTGATAAGTTTCAACCAGTTTCAGAGATATAATTTGAAGCCAAAATAAAAAGCGGGCACTAGGGGCATGCGTGAGACCGCACTTGCGTGCCATAAATAGTCTCCAGCGTGCCCATGTGGTGCCTGCTGAGAGTCCATTGGACCAGTTTCTGCCCCCGACTCTCCGTTGGGCGGCTTGGTTGAGGCCTCGGGTTTAGATGTTGGGCTTTGGTGTGAGGTCTATGCAAGCGGCCCCGACAATGACCAACTCCTTCATCAAGTTGATAGGAGTAACGACAGATGTTGCCAGAAATGTGGCTTCAGACTTATTGATGTATTACTTTGTAAGATCTTGAGGAATAATTAATAAAATGGATGTGTGCATCGTTCGATGCAAAGGCTGGGGTCATCCTCCTTTAATTTTTTTTATAAATGAGAGTGTTTTTCAACTCCCGGTCCCTACACCCTTGATGAATAGTAAACTAAAAACAATTGAAAATAAAATAAAAAAAATCTGAAACTTCATGACATCAAATACACTCAAACTTTCTGGGTGCTTGCAAGATCTCAAGCCAAAAAACCCATTTGAGGAGCTCTATGGAAGAAAAAGATTACACCATTCAAAGTTTTGAGCACTGATTTTTGTTTCCATTTGTAGAGCTCACCGGATGGTATTTTTCCATGATAATTTTCAAGCAACTACAATATCTGGGCATGTGCACAAAATTTCAACTTTTTTTCTTATGTTTTTTTTCACTTTTTAAAAAAAATTGCTGTTCAGGATGGTGTAGGGACACCCAGAAGCTACCGCACCTTTCTCTACAGCGTTTTTTTTTTTTGCTCATCAGCTGATTGTTCATGCATGTTAGCTTGTCACTGGCTCAGTGCGGAGAGCGCCTGATCCTTTTAGTGAGAAGAAAAGGATATGACTTTTACATGTGATTTTACCGAACTTTCTAGAAGGACAAGCTATTACCTTGAGCTGGAACTAGCATTTAATATTTGCAGCAGCAGATGCATGTGCATATACAACACATCTATTATTCTCAAGGAACATCACATTACTCTCCTGGCCTCTACATGAGCTCCTCAGACCATGCTCGCCCGCCAAGATATGTAGTGTGTCTATAAATAATACAACCGTGTACATTTTGTGGAACCGAACTCAGCAATGGTAGAAGCTGGATATCATGTGTGCGTCGTGCGTGTGAAGCCATCGAGTGGTATAGACTATTACACAGTGAGAACTCTTGAGGCGATGAGAGTGAGAGGCACTGGGAATTTTAGCTGAAGCCGATGAGAAGCATGTGGCCACATGCCTGACTTGTTCGTCGGACGTCGCTGGCGGCGAGTGCTTTCCGCTGGAAACATTCAGTTAGTTCAGTGTCACTGAATAAAATTCAGTCCGTCAGCGTGTGCTTGTGCACATACAGACACAATAGTTTTCAGTGAGGAAGTTAGCAGCATTTTCACCCGTCCGAAGAAGCGCCATGGGATGGCATGGATCACGCGTCTCATGGCGGGTATGTAGGGTTCAATCGTGGCGAGCATTATAGGATGGCACGATCAGTAAGCTCATCATGAGCAACCATTTCCTTCTTGTTTTCAATAGCTTCTTTTGGGGCTTGCTGAATAACAGAAAAGGTGCAGTGGCAGTTTGCAAGGCAAACCTACTGTCTTCCACCTCTGGCACTCTCTCTTTCTCTCACAAATCTCTATCGTCGAGGTTGCCAGCTTCAGCAACAACAAGTGGCATCAGAGCCTTGTTGGTGTTCGATCCATACTAGGCACCAGCGGTGTTTGATCCGAGATGACTGGCAGCGATGACGAGACGACAAAGAAAGTTGGGGGAGAAGAAGGCGGCAGCGGAAATGGCAGCGCTGCAGAAAACCCTAGCACGGCTCTCCACAGAAGGAGGGTTAGGGGTGCGCGTCGTGCATGCCTGTGGCGGTGGCATGCCGCTCATGATGCTAACGCGAACGAACTACACCTATTGGGCCCTCATGACTAAATTGCAGTCGAATGCTGATGAGCTGTGGCTTGTAGTTGAGACCGGTGTAGGTAGGGACTGCGAAGACCGGCGCGCCATGGTTGCCCTGATAAGGGGTGTCCCGCCATAGTTGACGCGGACGCTGGGCACTAAGTCCATGGCAAAGGAAGCACGTGACACCCTCAAGACTATGCGTTGACGCGGATGCTGGGCACGAATGCGCCGCTCTGAGTACGAGGGACTCCGGCACAAGGACGACGAAGCGATTGAGTAGTAAATTATGCGGCTTTGGGCCATCATCGACAAGCTCGAGGTCCTCAGTGCTCCGGTGGGTGAGCACAAAGCTGTCCTCAAGGTACTACGGATGGTGCCCCGGGCTTACCTTGACGTGGCAGTGGCGATCGAGTCACGTGTCGACAATAAACAACTCTCCTTGGAAGAGCTCTGCGGGCACCTTGTTGTCGTCGAAGAATGCGAGCGTGAGGAGGTACTTGCATCTGGGGCCACCTGCTCCTTACTGAAGAGGAGTGATTTGCGCGCCACAGGCAGCCTGACCAAGGCGGCAACTCGTCTGGAAGAGGGCGGCATTGGGCGTGGTAACTGAAAGCCAAAGGGCTTCCTAGGCAGCGAAGGTCACGACCAAGGCGATGGTCGCAACAACGGAGGTGCAGCGACGTCCAAGGGCAAGGGCGATTGCAGCTACTAGGGATCCCAACACTACTAGGGAAAACCCTAGAAGTAGTGCGGGTAATTGCCTAGCAGTAGCGCGGGGGCATGCGCTACTGATAGGGCGCTACAACTAACTTTTAGCAGTAGCGCGGGTGGTACCCGCGCTACTGCTACTTCTAGTAGTAGTAGCGCGGTTGCCGCCCACGCTACTACTAATTAGTTGTAGCGCGGGTTAGGGCCCCGCGCTACTACTAACTAATTGAGAATTAAAAAAAATTATATCCATGGCAGCTGCTTATGCTAGGCGTCATGGTCCTCTCCATTCATGGCTGCTACTGGTCCTGGAAGGGATGAAGCTGTCCATGGTGATGGTGCTTCCGCACCCAACTTGTGCCCGCACCTCTCTTCTACTGCTGCTACAAAAGAAGAGAAAATTATTAGAAAGAGGAAGAGAGATAGAGAGCAGTAGGAGGAGGAACTCACCGGTGGCCGCCGGAGTAGGAGCTGACGCCCGAAACCCTACATGAAGCCCGATGACCTGCTGCTTCTTGTCGTGGGATCCTTGACCCGACGAGGAGGTGCAAGTGGTTGCGTCCATGGCGGATCTGGCCTCCGCCATGGACAACCGTCGGCTGGTTTCCCTCTCCTTCCAACAGCGGAGAAGAAGGAGGATGGAGGGGAAGGAGAGGGGTCTGCAGTGCGCGAGGAGGTCGCCGGATTTGTGAGTGGCGCGAGGTGCGAGGCCGGCAGTGGCGGTGGGTGAGGAAGGGAAACATGGGTGGGACGAGAAGGGGAATCAGAAGAGTGTGGTTTGGATTTGTTCCTCCGCACGCTATGTGTACACATGTCTTGGTGGGTCGATAGTAGTAGCGCGGGTTTATACCCTTCGCTACTACTATGACATGTCCCGGATGACGCACGGTAGAGACCACTTAGTAGTAGCGAGGGTTAAAAACCCGCGCTACTACTATCAACTTAGTAGTAGCGAGGGTTTATACCCCTCGCTATTACTATGGCATGTCCCCGGGGGGCACGGTAGATACCACTTACTAGTAGCGAGGGTTAAAAACCCGCGCTACTACTATCAACTTAGTAGTAGCGAGGGTTAAAAACCCACGCTACTACTAAGTAGCAGTAGCGAGGGTTATAAACCCACGCTACTAGTAAGCGTCTGCCTATAAGCTTTTCCCTAGTAGTGCAAGGCGCTGGGCGAGAGAGTGCCACAACAAGGCCAAGGACTGTGAGCAGTAGGAACATCAGGCTCACATGGTGTAGTCGACGTCGAACAGCCTAGGTTTCTGCTCACTGCCTGCGAGGTGGTAGACGTCACGAACGTAGTCACCCCTGCAGTGATGCAGCCGGTACCACAGGAGATCTTCATCAAGAAGGGGCGCGACATGCCAATGGCCACGAACGACGACCATTGGTATCTAGACACCGGCGCCAGCAACCATATGATGGGCCACCGCGACATGCTCACGTAGGTGGACGAATCCATGCGTGACGAATGAGACCAGTTGTGCTTTGGTGATGGCTCCGTGGTGCGGATCTTCGGGGTTGGGGTGATGATGATTTCGTGCAAGACCGGCGAGCACCGTACGCTCTCGGTTGTCTACTATATCCCGCAACTCCGAATGAACATTGTAAGTCTCAGTCGATGAGCACGGTTGCAAATCCATGATCAGGGGTGGTGAGCTCTGCCTCTATGACAAACAGCTCGTATTTCTGGTGCGGGTGCGATGGATGAGACCAGTTGTATGCCGTGGCTCTGAACTTGGCCGCGCCCGTGTGTCTCCTGGCGGGCTGCATCGACGAGGCCTGGCACTGGCACACGCGCTCCGGCCACCTCCAATTCCAATCCCTTCACGATCTTGGCGCAAAAGGGGTGGTGTGTGGCATGTCAGCAATCCAACACATTGACCAGTTCTTCGAAGGCTGCCCGATCGGTAACATGCACTGCATGCCATTCCTCCAGCGATTCAGAGCACGTGCTAGATCTCGTCCACGGTGACCACTTCGGCCCCATCTCTCTGGCGACAATGAGAGGTAACAACTATTTTCTTCTAATTTGGATGAACACGGTAGATATATTGTGGCTGGAGGTTCTTAGGAGCAAGGACGAGGTGTTCCGTTTCTTCAGGAAGATCAAGGCCATCGTTGATACACAGAGCGACGCCAAAGTCAAAGCATTACGCATGGATCATGCCTGTGAATTTAATTCTAATGAGTTCACCGCATACTGTGAGGAGCTGGGCCTCCAAAGGAACACGACTAACACCATACTCTCCATAGCAAAATCGTGTTGTCGAACGACGAAACCAGTCAGTGGTGGAGATGGCCCACAGTCTGATGAAGAGCATGGGCATGACAAGCGCCTTCTGAGGTGAGGCGTTGTGCACAACGTTTCATTAAACATTGGCCTACGAGAAGTTTGCATGGCATCACACCTACGAGGCTTGGCAGAGGCGTAATGTAAGAGGAAGTCGGCGGTCGACTACTTCCATACTTTCGGCTGCGTAGCACACGTGAAACTCGTTGGCCCCGAAGTCAGCAAGCTCTTAGATCGCTCTGTCGCCAGTGTGTTTGTGGCCTATGATCCTGGCACGAAGGAGTACAGGGTCTACAACCCGGCTGGCAAACGGATCTATGGCACATGCGATGTATGATTTGAAGAAGACCCCTGCCAGGACTGGAGCAGCGCACACGTCGACGTGCCTGCTTGGACGGCCTTGTTATTTTTTCACGGAGTCAGCCGTACAAAGAACTATGGCGCCATCTGGTACCAGGTTTAAGGTGAAGAAGTTCAACGGAACTGAAAGCTTTGGGTTATGGCAGACAAGGGTTAAAGATTTGTTGGCACAACAGGGATGCTTGAAGGCATTGTTGCAGGAAGCCAAGCCAGCTAAGATGGAGGTGGATGACTGGGAGGAGTTACAGTTGAAAGCAGACGGGACTATACGGTTGTGTCTGTCTGACCAGATTATTTATCATGATGGATGAGAATTCGCCGAAGAAGATCTGGAAGAAGCTGCAAAGTTAGTTTATATCCAAGACTGCGACGACCAAGGTGTATCTGAAGCAAAAGTTGTATGGGATGAGGATGTAGGAGGGATCAGATCTTGTGGAGTATATGAACACCTTTAATCAAGTCGTAACGGATCTAGCACGCTTGGGTGCGCCGGTTGACGACGAGGATAGGACAATTTTGCTTCCGTGTTCATTGCCATCATCCTATGACCATTTGATCACTACTTTGACGCATGGCAAGGAGACCGTTAAGAATGGGGATATTACTGCGGCATTGCTATCTTATGATATGAGAAAGAAGAACGCGGTGGAAGTCTCTCATGGTGAAGGTTTGCTAGTCAAGGGAGAGGAGTGGCGGAAGGGATATGAGGCTGGGAAGAACATGAAAAAGAAAAAGAATATACAGTGTCACAAGTGTAAGCAGTGGGGACATGTAAGAAAGGACTGTCCAGAACTCAATGGTGGGGCAAGTGCTAATAAGGCAACTCATGGGGATGACTCAGACAGCGGTAGTGATGTCTGAGGGAGTCCTGGATTAGGGGGTCTCCGGACAGCCGGACTATATCCTTTGGCCGGACTGTTGGACTATGAAGATACAAGATTGAAGACTCCATCCCGTGTTCGGATGGGACTCTCCTTCGCGTGGAAGGCAAGCTTGGCAATACAGATATGTAGATCTCCGTCCTTGTAACCGACTCTGTGTAACCCTAGCCCCCTCCGGTGTCTATATAAACCGGAGGGTTTAGCCCGTAGGACAACAACAATCATACCATAGGTTAGCTTCTAGGGTTTAGCCTCTACAATCTCGTGGTAGATCAACTCTTGTAATACTTATATCATCAAGATCAATCAAGCAGGAAGTAGGGTATTACCTCCATCGAGAGGGCCCGAACGTGGGTAAACATCGTGTCCCCCGCCTCCTGTTACCATCCGCCTTAGACGCACAGTTCGGGACCCCCTACCCGAGATCCGCCGGGTTTGACACCGACATTGGTGCTTTCATTGAGAGTTCCACTATGCCGTCACCATAAGGCTTGATGGCTCCCTCGATCATCGGTAACAATGCGGTCCAGGGTGAGGCTTTCCTCCCCGGACAGATCTTCGTATTCGGCGGCTTCGCACTACAGGCCAACTCGCTTGGGCATCTGGAGCAGATCGAGAGTTACACCCCTGGCCACCAGGACAGGTTCGGAAACTTGAACTACACTGCTGACATCTGCGGAGACTTGATCTTCGATGGATTCGAGCCCATGCCAGGTGCGCCGCATGATCACGATGAGCATGATTTAGCTCTGCCGTCGGATAGTGTTCGGGAGATCACACCTGCAACTACTCCGACCCTCAATCCGGAGCAAATTGCTCCATCCGAGGATGGGGGGATAGACCCCGCCATGGAGGCCGCACTCTCAGTGCCGATGGAGCTAGATACTGACTTCACCCTTTACGAGAGCCGTGTTGCCGAACCACTGGATTCGTCTCCGGCCACGGACTCCGAGCTGCCTGCGTCCGTGCCTATCGAATCCGATTGGGCGCCGATCATGGAGTTCACTTCCGCGGATATCTTTCTGCACTCACCTTTCGGCGACGTGCTAAATTCATTAAGGTCTCTCTCCTTGTCAGGAGATCCTTGGCCGAACTATGTCCGGCTAGAATGGGATGCGAACGACGAAGAAATTCGCTGCCCACCCACCACCCACTTAGTAGCCTATGTCGACAATTTAACCGACATGCTCGATTTCGACTCCGAAGACATCGACGGCATGGACGACGATGCAGGAGAGGAACAGGAACCAGTGCCCAGAGGGCGCTGGACAGCCACTTCACCACATGACATATACATGGTGGATACACCCAAAGAAAACAATGACGAAGAACGACATGATGCAGCGAAGAATAGCTCCCTCGAGAAGCAAGCAAAGCGTCGGCATAGGCGCCGCTCAAAATCCCGCCTCGACAAAAACAGCGATAGCAGTGCAAGAGAAAATAACACTCTAGTCGACTCCAGAGGAAACGACGACCACATTGACCCAGCGGCAGAGCATGATGAAATTGCAAACGGCGAACATAGTACGGATCCGATGTCCGAACACAGCAACACCGAGGATAAACCTCATCAACCCCCCTCTGGGGAGGAAAACAGTCCGGATGAAGATGCACACATCATCCCGAAAAGGCATTTGGAATAAGAGAACCTCCGCAGAAGGCTTATTGCCACAGCTAGGAGTCTGAAGAAGCAGAAGCAAAGGCTTAAGGCCACACAAAATACGCTCAACAGCAGGTGGAACAAAGTGCTCGACAACGAAGAAAAGTATGGTGGAAGTTACCACACAAAGAGCTATCCCAAGCGCAAGCTATTACCTGCATTTGACGATGAGGCCATAGAGCCCACACAGCCGAATAATAAAACGCCCAACCGGCTGGATCAACCACCTTGTGGCCGCGATAGAGCGGCTAACAAGGCCGCACATAAGTCAACACACGATCTACGTGAGGACTTGCGCCAAAAAATCCAGTATGACCAGATCCATCTATGGATCTAGGAAGCGCGCTCCGGCACAAAATCAAAACCGAATACTACAACCGTCCGAATGCCATGATACATCCAAATACAGGGGTGACACACACCCCCTATGTTTCACCGATGAGGTGCTGGACCACGAATTTCCAGAAGGATTCAAAACAGTGAACATAGAGGCATACGACGGGACCACAGACCCTGGGGTCTGGATTGAGGACTTTATCCTCCATATTCATATGGCTCGCGGAGACGATCTCCATGCCATCAAGTACTTGTCCCTCAAGCTTAAAGGACCAGCTCGGCACTGGCTGAAAAGCCTCCCCGAAAACTCAATTGGAAGTTGAGAGGAGCTCGAGGATGCTTTTCGGGCTAATTTTCAAGGGACCTATGTCCGACCTCCGGATGCAGACGATTTAAGTCATATAATTCAACAGCCCGGAGAGTCAGCCCGAAATCTTTGAAACAGGTTTCTCACTAAGAAGAACCAAATCGTCGACTGCCCGGACGCCGAAGCCTTAGCAGCTTTCAAGCACAGCGTCCGACACGAATGGCTCGCCAGACACCTCGGCCAAGAAAAACCGAGAACAATGGCAGCCCTGGCAAGCATCATGACCCGCTTTTGCGCGGGCGAAGATAGCTGGTTAGCCCGCAGTAGCACCAGTGACCCAAGCACATCCGAAGTCAGGGATGGCAATGGAAAACCACAACGCAGTAAAAGCAAGCGTCGAAATAAAGAAGACAGCCCAGATAATACGGCGGTAAATGCCGGATTCAGGGGCTCTCGACCAGGTCAGTGGAAAAAGCCTTTCAAAGGCAGCAGAGATGGACCATCCAGCCTAAACAAGATTCTAGACAAACTATGTCAGATTCATGGCACCCCCGATAAACCTGCAAATCACACCACAGAGAATGCTAGGTCTTCAAGCAGGCCGGTAAGCTAAACGTCGAACACAAGGGGAGGGAGACACCAAGAGAAGACGAGGAGGAACCTCGCCAGCAAAGCACTGGAGGACAGAAAAAAATTCCCACCAGAGGTTAAAATAGTAAACATGATCCACGTGACGAAGAGGAGAAGCAAACATGCACTCCGAGACATACACGCCGTAGAGCCCGTCACCCCTAAGTTCAGCCCCTGGTTGGCCTACCCGATCACTTTTGATCGCAGGGATCACCTGACAAGCATCCGGCATGAAGGATTGGCTGCCTTGGTGTTAGACCCAATAATAAACGGATACCATCTCACACGAGTCCTTATGGACGGCGGCAGTGGTTTAAATCTGATATATCAGGACACGGTCCGCAAAATGGGGGTTGACCCGACAAAAATCAGCCACATTAATACTACCTTCAAGGGAGTAATACGAGGCCCAGAGGCCTGCTCCACGGGCTCTCTAATACTAGAGGTTGTATTCGGTTCACCCGTCAACTAACAAAGTGAGAAGTTAGACTTCGACATTGCTCCATTCCGAAGCGGCTATCAAGCACTACTCAGAAGAACAACTTTCGCTCGTTTTAATGCAGTACACATTACACTTCTCTTAAGCTTACGATGCATGGTCCACGTGGCACCATCATAGTTAGTGGAAATATTGAGCGTTCTCTACGCGCGGAAGAACGTGCGGCGGCTTTAACAGCCGAGCACTAGACGGCCTCACCAACCAGAATAAATGACAGGTCATCAAGACCGCGGACACGGTTAGACGAGTCTGGCGCATCACTAGATATACCTGAGATTGGTTTGATGGTTAAACCCTCATAGACGGTACCAGGGGCTTCCCACGTGTAATCAGGGCTAGTTCAGCTTAACTTGACTTATCTTGGATTTTAATGGTTTATCGAGAATAACCAATTTTTTGGCACGACGACTTTTACCTAAGTTCTTCTCTTTTACAGATGACAATCGTGCTACACCCGTCCAGGACACGGCACAACGGAGACACAGGCGCAGACGTGCAGCAGGGACCCGCTCAAAGGTTTCTTTTCAGATTAAGACCTTGTGTAAACCTTTTTTCTTGTTGTTCACATCCTTCGGATACTCAATACAACCGAGAAGGATGCTGACGTTATTGGCATTTCACCATGTCAGAATATTGCACGTACCTGGACACTCGGGGTTCCTTATTAAGGGCATTGTTCAGCCCGATATATGTCATAAAGACCGAATACCTTAGGGAGTGTTCGGCGTCGCGAGTTTGGCCTTATATGCATCAGCTCCGAATCATGTCTTTGGTCAAATGTTGGGTTTGCCCGGCTCACGTGTTTTGTTACCTTACGTTCCGCTCTATCGGCTAAGGCAGCACCGGGAGAACTACTGCGATTGTGCCCTGGTTCATCCGGAGGAGCACCTCAGTAGAGAAAGCCAAAAACTGACTGTCATGATAAAGCGCGAGACTGGTCAACCACTCGATGACTTAGGAGAATCTTCAGGATTCCTCTGCATTAACGAAGGGCCGTTTCCAGGTCATGTACGTACGCGCACCGTATTCGGACGAGCGCGGAGGTACCAGGGGCTATATAGTAGTCCCACCGTCAAACTCCTATGGCTAAGTGGAAGTGTTAAAGCAATATAGTCTGATTGCCTCGTTTGCTGTGCTACCACCTCCTTAATGGACCAAGACATTGGATCAAGCGTGAATACGCGTTTTTGCGAACACCCCCGCATTATATGAGTGGGGGCTGAAGCCGACAACTGCAAACTTTCAGGTTATATACATATATACATAAACGGCCGCACAGGAGGCATCATAATACTTTCAGGCAAAAGTATAAACACAACCTTTATAATTCAATAAAACATTGTTTTTACAATGGGAATACATGTCACTAGAACATAATATTCTTTGAGCACTGAGCCTCTATTGAACGAGCACCTTCAAGGACTTCTTCAAAGTAGTGCTCGGCAGATACTCGGCCTATGGCCGAACTCTGGGTTGTAGTAGCGGTGGCCTCCATCTCTATCCAGTATGTCTTGACACGGGCAAGTGCCATACGCGCACCCTCTATGCACGCCGACCTCTTCTTAGTGTCGATGTGCGGCACAACACCAAGGAACTATTGCACTAAACTAAAATAACTATTCGACCTTGGCCCTTCCGGCCACAGATGATCCACAACAGACCTCATGGCAAGCCCGGACAACCTATGGAGCTCGGCCCACTCGTCCATTCGCTCATTCAACAACAGCGGACACACTAGAACATGGAACTGTGACCAGAATAGCCTTTCCGCTTCACGATCTTTTTGATCCTTGAAGTACTCGGCCGCATCAACAGCACTAGCTGCCAAATCCACGTATGCATCTGCAGAACTCCATAGTTCATCAAGAGGGGCATACTTCGGATCTCCAAACTTTATCCGCAACAAAAAGGGCTTCCCAGCCGTGATATCTCCAGCTTGACGCAGCTCCTCCTTCGCCACTCTGATTTTAGAGTGGGCTTCCTTGGCTGCTACCATGGCCTTCTCCAGGTCCGCCGCCTTCGCTCGGCTTTCTTTTTTAAGAAGCTGGTAATGGTCGGCGACATCTTTCAACTCAACGGCCATCTTGGCTAATTTTTCCTTGCTTTGGCAATGCGCAGCCTGTTCGGCCCTCAGCTCTTCGACTGCCTTTAGAGCGGCCACATCACTATTCCTGGCTTGTTCCTTGGCTCCGGCAAGTTTCGCCCGAAGGGTCTCCACGGCGACAGCTCCATCTGCAGTCACAACATATTAAAGATACTACCATCATGCTCCTCTTACTAAGTGTTGATCACCGGAGAAATCACATACCATGTGCCTTGTCGAGCCGCTTGTTGACAAGCACGATGTCGGCATCTGCCGCATCAAGTTACCGCTTCAGCTCGGCAAACTCACCAGTCCGGCTAGCCACCGGACCTTCAGCCACCTGCACATGAAGGCGACCTGATTATTACCTGGGACTATGATCCTCTGTTTGCTGCCGTTCTCAACGGCAACCAGAGTCTCAGGGGCTACTACCTGCATAGGGCGAACCTAACGTGTGCGGTACTGTCAAAAACATACATATTTCACGTACCTCAAAGCCTTTCAGCAGACTCATAAAAGCTTCATGCAACCCGCTTTCGGCGGATGAAATCCTCTGAACCACCGTACCCATTAGCGTACGATGCGCTTCTGAGATAGCCGCTTGCTCCAGAAGATCCTTCAGTGCGTCCGATCACACACCGGACGGTTCCGGATTCTTTTTGTTGCTCTCTTTAGGAGACGAATACTGAGGACTTCGGGTGGCCGAAGAATTACCCTTTGGCCTCGGTGGATCAGGAGAAATCCTCCGTGACAACACCTCAGAGTCACCCGCCTCATGAGGCGGGGAGGCATGGGGAGGTGTTTCGCTCTCCATCATCTCCGGAAGAAGATCCCCCGAAGACGAACGCTGTTGAGAAGGGCTACGATCCGAACTACAAGATATATGCTTCGGTTATTGTCCTCAGAAGTAAAGCAGGACATTTTTATTATTTAGTGCTTTTTGTTTACTTACAGCTCGGTGGAGGGCTGACCCCCTTTCGGGCACTGTGCGGCAAGGGTACCTTCCGAGGCAGGACCCTCTGGCGAAGATTTCTTCCCCCGTTTGGAAACCTTTGTTTCCGGGTCTTCAGAGGTGGTCCTCTTCCTTCCTTGGGGATGTTGGGGAACGTAGCAATAATTCAAAATTTTCCTACGTGTCACCAAGATCAATCTAGGAGATACTAGCAACGAGAGAAAGGGAGTGCATCTTCATACCCTTGAAGATCGCTAAGCGGAAGCGTTACAAGAACGCGGTTGGTGGAGTCGTACACGCAGCGATTCAAATTCCGGTCTATTCCGATCTAAGCATCGAACAACGGCACCTCCGCGTTCAACACACGTACAGCCCGGGGACGTCTCTGCTACCTCTTGAGCACTGCGTTGGTTTTCCCCGAAGAGGAAGGGATGATGCAGCAAAGTAGCGTAAGTATTTCCCTCAGTTTTTGAGAACCAAGGTATCAATCCAGTAGGAGGCTACGCGCGAGTCCCTCGCACCTGCACAAAACAAATAAATCCTCGCAACCAACGCAAATAGGGGTTGTCAATCCCTATAAGGCCACTTACGAGAGTGAGATCTGATAGATATGATAATATAATATTTTTGGTATTTTTATGATAAAAGATGCAACGTAAAATAAAGGCAAAGTAAATAGCAAAGGAAATAACTAAGTAGTAGGAGATCAATATGATAAAGATAGACCCGGGGCCATAGGTTTCACTAGTGGCTTCTCTCGAGAGCATACATATTCTACGGTGGGTGAACAAATTACTGTTGAGCAATTGACAAAATTGAGCATAATTATGAGAATATCTAGGTATGATCATGTATATAGGCATCATGTCTGAGACAAGTAAACCGACTCCTGCCAGCATCTACTACTATTACTCCGCTCATCGACCGCTATCCAACATGCATCTAGAGTATTAAGTTAAAAACAGAGTAATGCCTTAAGCAAGATGACATGATGTAGAGGGATAGACTCATGCAATATGAAGAAAACCCCATCTTGTCATCCTCGATGGCAACAATACAATACGTGCCTTGCTGCCCCTACTGTCACTGGGAAAGGACACCGCAAGATTGAACCCAAAGCTAAGCACTTCTCCCATTGCAAGAAAGATCAATCTAGTAGGCCAAACCAAACTTGCAAAGATAAACAATCATACATAAAAGAATTCAGAGAAGATTCAAATATTATTCATAGATAGACTTGATCATAAACCCACAATTCATCGGTCTCAACAAACACACCGCAAAAAGAAGATTACATTTAATAGTTCTCCACAAGAGAGGGGGATAACATTGTATTGAGATCCAAAAAGAGAGAAGAAGCCATCTAGCTACTAACTATGGACCCGTAGGTCTGAGGTAAACTAATCACACTTCATCGGAAGGGCTATGGTGTTGATGTAGAAGCCCTCCGTGATCGATGCCCCCTCCGGCAGAGGTCCGGAACAGGCCCCAAGATGGGATCTCGTGGATACAGAAAGTTACAGCGATGGAGTTAGGGTTTTGACTTCGTATCTGATCGTTTGGGGGTACGTCGATATATATAGGAGGAAGGAGTATGTCAGTGGAGCAACAGGGGGCCCACGAGGGTGGAGGGTGCGCCTGGTGGGGGTGGGCGCGCCCGCCTACCTAGTGGCCTCCTGTTTCCTTTCTTGATGTAGGGTCCAAGTCTCCCGGGTCTTGTTCAGTGAGAAAATCAAGTTCCCGAAGGTTTCATTCCATTTGGACTTCGTTTAATATTCCTTTTCTTCGAAACCCTAAAACAGCCAAAAAAAACAGCAATTCTGGGCTGGGCCTCCGATTAATAGGTTAGTCCCAAAAATAATATAGAAGTGGATAATAAAGCCCAATAATGTCCAAAGCAGTAGATAATATAGCATGGAGCAATAAAAAATTATAGATACATTGGAGACGTATCAAGCATCCCCAAGCTTAATTCCTTCTCGTTCTCGAGTAGGTAAATGATAAGAACAGAATTTTTGATGCGGAGTGCTACTTGGCATAATTTTAATGTAATTTTTCTTAATTGTGGTATGAATATTCAGATCCGAAAGATTCAAGACAAAAGTTTAATATTGACATAAAAATAATAATACTTCAGGCATACTAACAAAGCAATTATGTCTTCTCAAAATAACATGGCTAAAGAAAGTTATCCCTACAAAATCATATAGTCTGGCTATGCTCTATCTTCACCACACAAAATATTTAAATCATGCACAACCTTGATGACAAGCCAAGCAATTGTTTCATACTTTTGACATTCTCAAAACATTTTCAATCTTCATGCAATACATGAGCGTGAGCCATGGATATAACACTATAGGTGGAATAGAGTGGTGGTTGTGGAGAAGACAAAAAAGGAGAAGATAGTCTCACATCAACTAGGCGTATCAACGGGCTATGGAGATGCCCATCAACAAATATCAATGTGAGTGAGTAGGGATTGCCATGCAACAGATGCACTAGAGCTATAAGTATATGAAAGCTCAAAAAGAAACTAAGTGGGTGTGCATCCAACTTGCTTGCTCATGAAGACCTAGGGCATTTTGAGGAATCCCATCATTGGAATATACAAGCCATGCTCTATAATGAAAGATTCCCACTAGTATATGAAAGTGATAACATGAGAGACTCTCTACTATGAAGATCATGATGCTACTTTGAAGCACAAGTGTGGTAAAAAGATAGTAACATTGTCCCTTCTCTCTTTTTCTCTCATTTTTTATTTTTTTATTTGGGCCTTTTCTCTCTTTTATGGCCTCTTTTCTTTCATTCTTTTATTTTTTGTCCGGAGTCCCATCCCGACTTGTGGGGGAATCATAGTCTCCATCATCCTTTCCTCACTGGGACAATGCTCTAATAATGATGATCATCACACTTTTATTTTTCTTACAACTCAAGATTACAACTCGATACTTAGAACAAAATATGACTCTATATGAATGTCTCTGTCGGTGTACTGGGATATGCAATGATTCATGAGTGACATGTATGAAAGAATTATGAATGGTGGCTTTTCCACAAATACGATGTCAACTACATGATCATGCTAAGCAATATGACAATGATGGAGTGTGTCATAATGAACGGAACGGTGGAAAGTTGCATGGCAATATATCTCGGAATGGCTATGGAAATGCCATAATAGGTAGGTATGGTGGCTATTTTGCGGAAGGTATATGGTGGGTGTATGATACCGGCGAAAGGTGAGCGGTATTAGAGAGGCTAGCAAAGGTGGAAGGGTGAGAGTGCGTATAATCCATGGAATCAACATTAGTCATAAAGAACTCATATACTTATTGCAAAAATCTAAAAGTTATCAAAACAAAGTATTACGCGCATGCTCCTAGGGGTATAGATTCGTAGGAAAAGACCATCGCTCGTCCCCGACCGCCACTCATAAGGAAGGCAATCAAAAAATAAATCATGCTCCGACTTCATCACATAACGGTTCACCATAAGTACGTGCTACAGGAATCACAAGCTTCAACACAAGCATTTCTCAAATTCACAACTACTCAACTAGCATGACTTTAATATCACCATCTTCATGTCTCAAAACATTTATCAAGTATCAAACTTATCATAGTGTTCAACACACTCATAAGAGAATTTTATTATTTATCTTATATACCAAGCTTATTAAGACTTTAAGAAAATTACCATGCTATTTAAGACTCTCAAAATAGATCAATAGTTTCTATAAAAAAATCCACCACCCTGCTCTAAAAGATATAAGTGAAGTACTAGAGCAAAATTATATAACTCAAAGGATATAAGCGAAGCACATAGAGTATTCTAACAAATTCTAAATCATGTATGGCTCTCTCAAAAGGTGTGTACAGAAAGGATGATTGTGGTAAACTAACAAGCAAAGACTCAAATAATACAAGACGCTCCAAGCAAAACACATATCATGTGGCAAATATAAATATAGCTCCAAGTAAAGTTACCGATAGAAGTAGACGAAAGAGGGGATGCCTTCCGGGGCATCCCCAAGCTTTGGCTTTTAGGTGTCCTTAGATTATCTTGGGGGTGCCATGGGCATCCCCAAGCTTAGGCTCTTGCCACTCCTTGTTCCATAATCCATCAAATCTTTACCCAAAACTTGAAAACTTCACAACACAAAACTCAAAGTAGAAAATCTCGTGAGCTCCGTTAGCAAAAGAAAATAAAAGACCACTTCAAGGTACTGTAATGAACTCATTCTTTATTTATATTGGTGTTATACCTAATGTATTCCAACTTCTCTATGGTTTATAAACTATTTTACTAGCCATAGATTCATCAAAATAAGCAAACAACACACGAAAAACAGAATCTGTCAAAAACAGAACAGTCTGTAGTAATCTGTAACTAGCGCAAGATTTGCAACCCCAAAAATTGTAAAATAAACTTCTGGACGTGAGGAATTTATCTATTAATCATCTGAAAAAATAATTAACTAAATAGCACTTTCCAAATAAAAATGACAGCAGTTCTCGTGAGCGCTAAAGTTTCTGTTTTTTACAGCAAGTTCAACAAGACTTTCCCCAAGTCTTACCAACGGTTCTACTTGGCACAAATACTGATTAAACACAAAAACACAACCAAAACAGAGGCTAGATAAATTATTTATTACTAAACAGGAGCAAAAAGCAAGGAATAAAAATAATATTGGGTTGCCTCCCAACAAGCGCTATCGTTTAACGCCCCTAGGTAGGCATAACAAGCAAGAATAGATCTAGGTATTGCCATAATAGTAAGATAGATCATTAAAACTCATCTCATATTCTCTACGTTCGGCGGCAATTTTTCTTTGAGGCAAGCAAAAGTAATCAAAAGGCTAAATTTAATGGGACAAAAGTCCCCAAGATTAACCTTGGGAGGTATAGGTTCCTCCTTTGGTCCTTCATATTGCACAACCAATTCATCATTATAAGCATTCTTTTGACAGAACTTTGTGAGCCTATATTCAAGAGAATATCCTAGTTCATTATTTCAAATAGCCAAATCATCATTAAGTTCAGAGATTCTGTCAACTAAAACATTGGTAGGAACCCTTTTTCTAAGATTTTCATTGAAAGCAACATAGTCTAGAGATCGAAAACGCATTACTTCTTCTTGATCAAAGAGGATAGCCTATATGGGAGGATGGCAAGCGTCCACCCTATAATGTGCAAAGATTTTTTGGCCTCTTTTATTATGAATCTAAACTCATGAGCCAAAAAGATAGTAGCGGCACGCTTAACAGAAGAATGCTCAATATTAGAAAATTCCAGAAAAATCCTTTGTACGGAAGGATGCATGTGCATGAATTGTCTTTCAAGTTCAACTACAAGCATGGCAATAGAGTCCGCAAGACTACTAGTTCTATGAAGGATAGAACTACCCATAGAAGGTAAATCACCAGCACAAGTAAAGAAATCTTGAATAACTCCTTTTCCAATAATATTACCACTACCAACACTGAATCTTTTTGTATGTGAGATAGTAGGTTCTTTAGTAGGAGCATCAGAATTATTATCGACAATAGTTTCCCCAATTTCATACATTAAGGCAGAAGGTAAAGGACTAGCCATAACGACAAGCAAACAAACTAACACACAAGCAAACAAAAAGCAAGCGGGCAAAAAAAGGCAATTAGAGAGGGAGGATAGAGAGAGAGGGCGAATAAAACGGCAAGGGGGAGAGGAAAACGAGAGGCAAATGGCAAATAATGTCATGCGGGAGATAAGGGTATGTGCTGGGTACTTGTTATGTTGACTTTTGCGCAAACGAGAGGCAAACGGCGCCAGAAATCCATCTTGCTACCTCTTGAGCACTGAGTTGGTTTTCCCCGAAGAGGAAGGGATGATGCAGCAAAGTAGCGTAAGTATTTCCCTCAGTTTTTGAGAACCAAGGTATCAATCCAGTAGGAGGCTACGCGTGAGTCCCTAGCACCCGCACAAAACAAATAAATCCTCGCAACCAACGCAAATAGGGGTTGTCAATCCCTATAAGGCCACTTACAAGAGTGAGATCTGATAGATATGATAAGATAATATTTTTGGTATTTTTATGATAAAAGATGCAGAGTAAAATAAAGGCAAAGTAAATAGCAAAGGAAATAACTAAGTAGTAGGAGATCAATATGATAAAGATAGACCCGGGGGCCATAGGTTTCACTAGTGGCTTCTCTCGAGAGCATAAGTATTCTACGGTGGGTGAACAAATTATTGTTGAGTAATTGACAGAATTGAGCATAGTTATGAGAATATCTAGGTATGATCATGTATATAGGCATCACGTCTGAGACAAGTAAACCGACTCCTGCCTGCATCTACTACTATGACTCCACTCATCGACCGTTATCCAGCATGCATCTAGAGTATTAAGTTAGAAACAGAGTAACGCCTTAAGCAAGATGACATGATGTAGAGGGATAGACTCATGCAATATTAAGAAAACCCCATCTTGTTATCCTCGATGGCAACAATACAATGTGTACCTTGCTGCCCCTACTGTCACTGGGAATGGACACCGCAAGATTGAACCCAAAGCTAAGCACTTCTCCCATTGCAAGAAAGATCAATCTAGTAGGCCAAACCAAACTGATAATTCGAAGAGACTTGCAAAGATAACCAATCATACATAAAAGAATTCAGAGAAGATTCAAATATTATTCATAGATAGACTTGATCATAAACCCACAATTCATCGGTCTCAACAAACACACCGCAAAAGGAAGATTACATCGAATAGTTCTCCACAAGAGAGGGGGAGAACATTGTATTGAGATCCAAAAAGAGAGAAGAAGCCATCTAGCTACTAACTATGGACCCATAGGTCTGAGGTAAACTACTCACACTTCATCGGAAGGGCTATGGTGTTGATGTAGAAGCCCTCCATGATCGATGCCCCCTCCGGCGGAGCTCCGGAACAGGCCCCAAGATGGGATCTCATGGATACAGAAAGTTACGGCAATGGAATTAGGGTTTTGGCTCCGCATCTGATCGTTTGGGGGTACGTGGATATATATAGGAGGAAGGAGTACGTCGGTGGAGAAACATGGGGCCCATGAGGGTGGAGGGCGTGCCTGGTGGGGGTGGGCGCGCCGCCTACCTCATGGCCTCATGTTTCCTTTCTTGACGTAGGGTCCAAGTCTCTCGGGTCTTGTTCATTGAGAAAATCACGTTCCCGAAGGTTTCATTTCGTTTGGACTCCGTTTGACACTCCTTTTCTTCGAAACCGTAAAACAGGCAAAAACAGCAATTCTAGGCTGGGCCTCCGGTTAATAGGTTAGTCCCAAAAATAATATAAAAGTGGATAATAAAGCCCAATAATGTCCAAAAAAGTAGATAATATAGCATGGAGCGATCAAAAATTATAGATACGTTGGAGACGTATCAGACTCTTCATTCTTGATCCAGCTAGGGGAGAGGATAAGTTGAGGGAGAACTCTGGCAGCACGACAACGTTGTGGTGGAGCTTGTGGTATTCCTGCAGGGCTTCGCCAAGCTCTACGGAGGAGAAGGAAGAGTTGGAGGAGGGAGGGGCTGCGCCAGGGGGAGGGTCTCGTTCTTCTGGCAGCCCTCCCACCCCCACTATTTATAGGAGAAGGAGAGAGGGGGCCGGCCCCTTCAGATCCCATCTAGGGGAGGGGCGGCGTCCAGGGAGGGAACCCTAGATGGGTTTTGGGTGCCCCCACCCCTAGGAGACTTGCCCCACAAGCCAGGAGGGGAGGCTGCCCTAGGGGAGGCGCCCCCACCTCTCCTGGTTACATGAGAGAGGGTGGGAGTGGCGCACAGCCCCTTAGTGGGCTGGTGTGCCCCTTCCCCTTGGCCCATAAGGCCCCCCAACACTTGCCGGGGGCCTCCGAAACCCCTTTCGGTCACGCTGGTCGTCACCTAGTACCCCTAGAACAATTCTGGACTCCAATACCCTTCGTCCAATATATCGATCTTCACCTCCGGACCATTCCGGAACTCCTCGTCACGTCCGGGATCTCATCCGAGACTCCGAACAACCTTCGGTAACCACATACTATTTCCCATAATAGCTCTAGCGTCACCGAACCTTCAGTGTGTAGACCCTACAGGTTCGGGAACAATGCAGACATGACCGAGACATCTCTCCGGACAATAACCAATAGCGGGATCTGGATACCCATATTGGCTCCCACATGTTCCATGATGATCTCACGATGAACCACGATGTCGGGGATTCAATCAATCCCGTGTACAATTCCCTTTGACTATCGGTATGTTACTTGCCCGAGATTCGATCGCAGGTATCCCCATACCTCGTTCAATCTCGTTACCGGCAAGTCTCTTTACTCGTTCCATAACGCATGATCTCATGACCAACTCCTTAGTCACATTGAGCTCATTATGATGATGCATTACTGAGTGGGCCCAGAGATACCTCTCCGTCATACGGAGTGACAAATTCCAGTGTCGATTCGTGCCAACCCAACAGACACTTTCGGAGATACCTGTAGTGCACCTTTATAGCCACCCAGTTATGCTGTGACGTTTGGTACACCCAAAGCATTCCTACGGTATCCGGGAGTTGCACAATCTCATGGTCTAAGGAAATGATACTTGACATTAGAAAAGCTTTAGCAAACGAACTTCACAATCTTGTGCTACGCTTAAGATTGGGTCTTGTCCATCACATCATTCTCCTAATGATGTGATCCCATTATCAATGACATCCAATGTCCATGGTCAGGAAACCATAACCATCTATTGATCAACGAGCTAGTCAACTAGAGGCTTACTAGGGACATGTTGTGGTCTATGTATTCACAAATGTATTACGATTTCCAGTTAATACAATTATAGCATGAACAATAGACAATTATCATGAACAAGGAAATACAATAATAACCATTTTATTATTGCCTCTAGGGCATATTTCCAACAGTCTCCCACTTGCACTAGAGTCAATAATCTAGTTCACATCACTATGTGATTGTAATGAATCCCACACCCATGGGGTTTGTTCATATCTCGCTTGTGAGAGAGGTTATTAGTCAATGGGTTTGAACCTTTCAGGTCTGTGTGTGCTTTACAAATCTCTATGTCATCTTGTAGATGCAGCTACCACGTGCTACTTGGAGCTATTCCAAATAACTGCTCTACTATACAAATCCAGTTTACTACTCAGAGTCATCAGGATTAGTGTCAAAGTTTGCATCGACGTAACCCTTTACGACGAACTCTTTTACCACCTCCATAATCGAGAAAATTCCTTAGCCCACTAGTTACTAAGGATAAGTTCGACCGCTGTCATGTGATCCATTCCTGGATCACTCTTGTACCCCTTGACTGACTCATGGCAAGGCACACTTCAGGTGCGGTACACAGCATAGCATACTGTAGAGCCTACGTCTAAATCATACGGGACGACCTTCGTCCTTTCTCTCTCTCTTCTGTCGTGGTCTGGTCTTGAGTCTTACTCAATACTCACACCTTGTAACACAGCCAAGAACTCCTTCTTTGCTGATCTATTTTGAACTCCTTCAAAATCTTATCACGGTATGTATTCATTTGAAAGTACTATTAAACATTTTTGATCTATCCTTATAGATCTTGATGCTCAATGTTCAAGTAGCTTAATCCAGGTTTTCCATTGAAAAACACTTTTCAAATAACCCTGTATGCTTTCCAGAAATTCTACATCATTTCTGATCAACAATATGTTAAAAACATATACTCATCAAAATTTCTATAGTGCTCCCACTCACTTCTTTGGAAATACAAGTTTCTCATAAACTTTGGATAAACCTAAAATCTTTGGTCATCTCATCAAAGCGTACATTCCAACTCCGAGATGCTTACTCCAGTCCTTAGAAGGATTGCTGGAGCTTTGCATACTTGTTAGCATCTTTCAGGGTTGACAAAACCTTCTGGTTGTATCACATACAACCTTTCCTCAAGAAAATCATTGAGGAAACAATGTTTTGACATCCTATCTGCAAGATTTCATAAATAATGCAGTAATTGCTAACATAATTCCAACAGACTCTTATCATCGCTACGAGTGAGAAAGTCTCATCGCAGTCAACTCCTTGAACTTGTCAGAAAACATCTTAATGACAAGTCGAGCTTTGTTAATGGTGACAGTTACCATCATTGTCCGTCTTCCTTTTAAAATCCATCTGCACCGAACAGTCTTACGACCATCAAGTAGTTCTTCCAAAGTCTATACTTTGTTTTTATACATGGATCCTCTCTTGGTTTTTATATGGCCTCGAGCCATTCGTCGGAATCCGGGCCCACCATCGCTTCTTCATAGCTCATAGGTTCATTGTTGTCTAGCAACATGACTTCCAAGACAGGATTACGTACCACTCTGAAGTAGTACGCATCCTTGTCAACCTATGAGGTTTGGTAGTGACTTGATCCGATGTTTCATGATCACTATCATATGCTTCCACTTCAATTGGTGTAGGTGCCACAGGAACAACTTCCTGTGCCCTGCTACACACTATTTGAAGTGACGGTTCAATAACCTCATCAAGTCTCCATCATCCTCCCACTCAATTCTTTCGAGAGAAACTTTTCCTCGAGAAAGGACCCGGATCTGAAATAGGAGGTATACCCAACTATTTTGGGTATTCTATGAAGATGCATTTATCCGCTTTGGGTTCGAGCTTATCAGCCTGAAACTTTTTCACATAAGCGTCACAACCCCAAACTTTTAAGAAACGACAACTTAGGTTTTTCTAAACCATAGTTCATACGGCGTCATCTCAACGGAATTGCATGGTGCCCTATTTAAAGTGAATGCGGTTGTCTCTAATGCCTAACCCATAAACGATAGTGGTAATTCGATAAAAGAAATCATGGTATGCACCATATCCAATAGGGTGCAGTTATGATGTTCGGACACACCATCACACTATGGTGTTCCAGGCGGTATTAGTTGTGAAACAATTTCCACAATGTCTTAATTGTGTGCCAAACTCGTAACTCAGATATTCATCTCTATGATCTTATCATAGACATTTTATCCTCTTGTCACGACGATCTTCAACTTCACTCTGAAATTACTTCAACCTTTCAATAATTCAGACTTGTGTTTCATCAAGTAAATATACTCAGCATCTACTCAAATCATCTGTGAAGTAAGAAGATAACGATATCCACTGCGTGCCTCAGCACTCATTGGACTGCACACATCAAAATGTATTACTTCCAACAAGTTGCGTTCTTGTTCCATCTTACTGAAAACGAGGCCTTTCAGTCATCTTGCCCATGTGGTATGATTTGCATGTCTCAAGTGATTCAAAATCAAGTGAGTCCAAATGATCCATCTGTATGGAGTTTCTTCATGCATATCTACCAATAGACATGGTTCGCATGTCTCAATCTTTTCTAAAACGAGTGAGTCCAAAGATCCATCAACATGGAGCTTCTTCATGCATTTTATACCAACATGACTCAAATGGCAGTGCCACAAGTATGTGGTACTATCATTAGTATCTTACATCTTTTGGCATGAACATGTGTATCACTACGATCGAGATTCAATAAACCATTCATTTTAGGTGCAAGACCATTGAAGGTATTATTCAAATAAACAGAGTAACCATTATTCTCCTTAAATGAATAACCTTATTGTGATAAACATAATCCAATCATGTCTATGCTCAACGCAAACGCCAAATAACAATTATTTAGGTTCAACACCAATCCCGATGGTAGAGGGAGCATGCGTTGTTTTCTCACATCAACCTTGGAAACACTTCCAACACATATCGTCATCTCACCTTTAGCTAGTCTCCACAGCCTTTCATTTCGAGTTACTAACACTTAGCAACCGAACCGGTATTTATTACCCTGGTGCTACTAGGAGTACTAGTAAAGTAGACAATAATATAAGTATATTCAAAATACTTCTGTCGACCTTGCCAGCCTTCTCATCTACCAAGTATCTAGGGTAGTTCTGCTTTAGTGACCGTTCCCCTCATTACAGAAGCACTTAGTCTCGTGTTTGGGTTCAACCTTGGGTTTCTTCACTAGAGCAGCAACTGATTTACCATTTCATGAAGTATCCCTTCTTTCCCTTCCCCTTCTTGAAACTAGTGGTTTAACCATCAACAATTTATGCTCCTACTTGATTTCTACTTTCGCGATGTCAAACATCGCGAGTTGCTCAAGGATCATCATGTCTATCCCTGACATGTTATAGTTCATCACGAAGCTCTAATAGCTTGGTGGCGGTGACTATGGAGAACCATCACTATCTAATCTGGAAGATTAACTCCCACTCGATTCAAGCGATTGTAGTACTCAGACAATCTGAGCACATGCTCAACGATTGAGATTTTCTCCCTTAGTTTGCAGGCTTAAGAAACTTGTCAGAGGTCTCATACCTCTTGATGTGGGCACTAGTCTGAAATCCCAATTTAAGTCTTTGGAACATCTCATATGTTCTGCGACGTTTCAAAAACATCTTTGGTGCCACAATTCTAAAGCATTACGCACTGAACTATCACGTAGTCATCAAAATGTGTATGTCAGATGTTTCCCAACATCTACAGACGATGCTCGAGGTTCAGCACACCGAGCGGTGCTTTAAGGACATAAGCCTTCTGCACAGCAATGAGGATACTCCTCAGTTGACGGACCCAGTCCGCATAATTTCTACTACCAACTTTCAACTAAATTTTCTCTAGGAACATATCTTAAACAGTAGAACTAAAGTGTAAGCTACGACATAATTTGCAAAGAACTTTTGACTATGTTCATGATAATTAAGTTCATCTAATTATTTAATGAACTCCCACTTATATAGACATCCCTCTAGTCATCTAAGTGATACATGATCCGACTCAACTAGGCCATGTCCGATCATCACGTGAGACGGACTAGTCATCATCGGTGAACATCTTCATGTTTATCGTATCTACTATACGACTCATGTTCGACCTTTTGGTCTCTTGTGTTCCGAGGCCATGTCTGTACATGCTAGGCTCGTCAAGTCAACCTAAGTGTTTTGCATGTGTAAATCTGGCTTACACCCGTTGTATGCGAACGTTAGAATCTATCACACCCGATCATCACGTGGTGCTTCGAAACAACGAACCTTCGCAACGGTGCACAGTAAGGGGGAACACTTTCTTGAAATTTTAGCGAGGGATCATCTTATTTATGCTACCATCGTTCTAAGCAAATAAGATGTAGACATGACAAACATCACATGCAAATCATAAAGTGACATGATATGGCCAATATCATCTTGCGCCTTTGATCTCCATCTTCGAGGGGCGGCATGAACACCATCGTCACCGGCATGACACCATGATCTCCATCATCATGATCTCCATCATCGTGTCTTCATGAAGTTGCCTCGCCAACTATTACTTCTACTAATATGGCTAACGGTTAGTGATTAAGCTATGTACCTAGGGTAGGGGCATGGACCTGTCATAAGAGCCCTACCCAAGGACATCCCTGGAAGAAGTCACCTTTCAATCGACTTGAAGGTATCCCACTCGACGGATTCAAGACACTCGACCAGGAAGCCATCACTCGACTACGAAGCCAACCACTCGACTGCCAGGAGATCTAAAGTCACTCCGCAGGCAAACGGTCGGCCATTAAGTAGTCTTTATGGTCATCATAGAACTTTATTAGGGACGTTACCAGTAATGCCCAGTCTTAATGTATTTTAACCCTGCATTACTGAGGGCGGGAGAGGTCTGGCAAAATCTATATAAGCCACCCCCCTCCTCAGTAGCAGGGGTTCGCACCCCTGTTATTCACACACCCATAATCCAATCGACCGCCTCCGGGCACCGAGACGTAGGGCTGTTACTTCCTCCGTGAAGGGCCTGAACTCGTACATCCTGGTGTGTTGACAACTTCTCCATAGCTGAGATCTAGCCTCTCCATACATACCCCCCTACATAACTGTCAGAGTTAGAACCACGACAGTTGGCGCCCACCGTGGGGCAGGAATCTTAGCGCCTAGTTGGAGAAGTTGTGATTTTTCCGATCCCTTTGATCATGGTTTCATGCGGAGTTTTGGTGGAGGGCCGCGAGATCTGTCTCGGCGCGCTCACGTTCATCGCCGATGACTCTGCTTGGCTTCAGGAGGCTCCACTCGACATCGACGCGCTCCCCGTCCGCGGTGCGATGCACTTCTGCGCATGTGTTCGTGGCGTCCTCCTGCGGCAGCCGTCGACCCAGTAGCAGTCGGCTCCCATGTCATCTCCCCGCCCTGTCTCCCACCGGCGCAAGCGCTCCGGTCGGTCGAGACTTCAGAGGTGGGTGAGGCATGCCGTGGCTCGCCAGTCGGCCGCCCCACAAGTCGCGGCAATCGAGCCCGACGAATCCCTCTACGGCCTGTTCGACTGGCTCCGCGGAGACCGCATCCGAGTGCGACAGCAGCGACCCAGCGGCTGAGGTTCTGGCGGTCAACGGAACACACAGTCCTCCCAGTTTCCCTCGTACCGATGGAGGCGCGGGTGGGGGCGACCCGTCGCATCCCCACGATGAGTATCTCGCCGAACCTCTCATGTCGTTGCAGCGAGAGGAGCTTCGCCGCCGGAACATGGATGCACTCCACACTCCTATCGTCGGAGAAACCCCCGAGGCCCGGGCCTTGGAGGACGCGCGCTTGGCTAACTTGGCCGAGCGCACTCGACTGGAGAATCTCCAGCGAATACTCGACGAGCAAGCGCGTCAGTGAGCTCCCGAGTCCAGTCGACGTCAACTCTTCCCGCCGACGCAGGTATATCGAACCCCAGTTCAGAATTTGGCAGCCGCGGCCCGTATAGCAGAATCGATTCAGCCCTCCCAGTCAGAGGCTGGCAGGGGCTTGTTGCAAATTAGAGCGTTGCTCCGGGCAGCGGGAAACCAGAATTCTGCTGTTTCTCAGTCGCGGAATAGGATCCACAGTCGATCCGTTGCAACGGATACAGCCCAGTCGGTTCATAGCCCAAGATCGCCCCCGAGGCGTGAGGGACGTGGAGACCGGCACGATCAGTACAGAAGAAACGAGCAGTATGATCACCGATTCGATCGTGATGATCGACGTCGAGTGCCAACCCCTCCCTCGAGGAGTGGGTCATATGCGCCTCGACAGCGGGATGACAGACGCCCTCATAGTGTGGGGCGGAGGATTCCAGTCGACCCCAGGGACCCAGGCTTTGATGCGAGATCCATCCTCGTTCAAGGTTTGGTTGACAGGAACAGAGCTCACCGAGAAGGCCACGACAGAGATGCGCCTGCCAGCAGCATAGCACATGTTTCGGGGCCAGAGTGTTTCAGTCGAGCCATCAGAGCCACAGTGATTCCTCCCAACTTCAGGTTGGCGACTGGAGTCAGCAAGTTCACCGGTGAGTCTAAACCTGACACTTGGCTCGAAGATTACCGAGTGGCTGTACAGATTGGCGGTGGCAATGATGAGGTGGCTATGAAGCATTTGCCTCTCATGTTAGAGGGCTCAGCCAGAGCGTGGCTAAATCAGTTAGCACCCAGCAGCATCTACACTTGGGAGGACCTCTCCCGAGTGTTTGTCACAACCTTTGAGGGAACATGCAAGTGACCTGCAGGCCTTACAGAATTGCGGTCTTGCATACAGAAACCGAATGAAACTCTGAGGGATTACATCCAGAGGTGGATCACATTGCATCACACAGTTGAGAATGTACCAGATCATCAAGCAGTTTGTGCCTTTAAAGAAGGCGTTAAGTACAGAGAACTGAATCTGAAGTTCGGTCGAACTGGAGAGATGTCTCTGAATCGGATGATGGAGATTGCCACCAAATACGCTAATGGTGAAGACGAAGATCGACTCCGGAGTGGCAAGCACAAGGCAGTCGCCCAAGAAACCGGAGGAAATTCCAATCAGAAACAAAAGCGGAAGGCCGAGCCAGCCGCCCCTGGGGAGGCCCTGGCCGTAACCCAGGGAAAATTCAAGGGAAAACCCAAGGGGCCCTGCAACCCGAAGAAAGTTAAGGATCAAGATGGAAATAATGTTTTGGATCTGCCATGTCACATCCACACCAAGAAAGATGAAGAGGGTAATCTTATTTACCCAAAGCATACCACTCGACAGTGCCGGCTCCTGATCCAGCAGTTTCAGGGCAAGCAGTCCAAAGATAAGGAAAAAGAGTTGGACAGAGTTGAGGACAAGGAAGATAGTGACGATGGATACCCCCAAGTCAATTCCACCCTGATGATTTTTGCTGATGTCGAAAGCAAAAGTCGACTGAAAGTCATTAACCGTGAGGTGAATATGGTTGCTTCGGCAACACCCAGTTATCTGAAGTGGTCTCAGACTGCCATCGCATTCGACCAGTCTGATCATCCTACACACATTGCCACCCCTGGGAGGCAAGCTTTGGTGGTTGACCCAGTTGTCGAAGGCACTCGACTGACCAAAGTCCTGATGGATGGTGGCAGTGGCCTGAACATACTGTATGCAGAAACATTGAAAGGGATGGGCATTCCGATGTCCAGGCTCAGTACCAGTAACATGAGCTTCCACGGAGTCATTCCCGGGAAGAAAGCCGAATCACTCGGCCAGATTGCTCTTGATGTGGTTTTCGGTGATTCAAAGAATTACCGCAAGGAAAAGTTCACATTCGAGGTTGTGGACTTCCAAAGTGCTTATCATGCTATTTTGGGCAGGCCAGCTTATGCACGCTTCATGGCTCGACCGTGTTATGTGTATCTCAAATTGAAGATGCCTGGCCCCAGAGGTGTGATCACTGTTACGGGTAATCGGAAGAAAGCAGAAGAGTGTTTTCAGAAAGGATCAAAGATCGCTGATGCTCAGATGGCGGTGGTCGAGCTGCAAGAGTACCAGAAGACTGCTGATCCGAGTAAATTGCTACGAGCCAAGAAGCCTGCTTCAGAATCAGCTTTTCAGTCGTCCGGTGAAACAAAGCCAGTCCACATTCACCCGACCGACCCAATGCTGCCCCGACTCACATCTCAACGATGCTCGACTCCAAATAGGAAGGAACGCTCGTCCAGCTCCTCCGTGAGAACTGGGACATCTTCGCATGGAAGCCCTCTGACATGCCTGGAGTTCCTAGGGAGCTGGCTGAGCACCGTCTACGAGTCGACCCAAAATTCAAGCCTGTGAAAGAACATCTTCGACGGTCCGCCGTCTAGAAGAGGAAAGCTATTCGTGAGGAGGTGGCTCGGCTCTTAGCAGCGGAGTTCATCCGAGAGATTTACCACTCTGAGTGGCTCGCCAATGTTGTCATGGTCCCTAAGAAGGACAAGTCACTTTGCATGTGCATTGATTTTAAACATATCAATCGGGCCTGCCCGAAACATCATTTTCCTCTCCCTCACATCGACCAAATAGTCGACTCAACCGCGGGGTGCGAGTGATTGTCTTTTCTAGACGCCTATTCCGGGTACCATCAGATCCGTCTGTATGGACCCGACGAGATCAAAATGGCTTTCATCACTCCATTCGGATGCTTCTGTTATGTCACCATGCCGTTCGGCCTCAAGAATGCTGGAGCCACGTTCATGAGGATGATTCAGAAGTGTTTACTCACTCAAATTAGTCGGAATGTGGAGGCATACATGGATGCTATTGTGGTTAAGTCACGGAAAGGTTCCGACCTGTGGACTGACCTTGCTGAAACCTTTGCCAACCTCAGGAGGTATGATATCAAACTCAATCCATCAAAGTGCACATTCGGAGTTCCAGGTGGAAAGTTACTCGGTTTTCTCGTTTCCGAACGGGGAATCGACGCCAATCCTGAAAAAGTTGGTACCATACTCCGGATGAAGCGTCCTGTGCGTGTGCACGATGTCCAAAAGCTTACAGGTTGCTTGGCCGCTCTAAGTCGATTCATTTCTCATCTCGGTGAAAAGGTGTTGCCTCTTTACCGACTGATGAAGAAGTCTGACAAGTTGGAGTGGACTCCAGAAGCTGATGCAGCATTTGCAGAGCTCAAAGCTCCGCTCTCCACCCAGCCGGTGCTTGCTGCCCCAATCAGTAAAGAGCCTCTGCTGCTTTACATTGCAGCCACGGGACAAGTTGTCAGTACAGTACTTACGGTCGAGCGGGAAGAAGAAGGAAAGGCCTTCAGAGTTCAGCGCCCAGTATATTATGTGTCTGAAGTTTTGACCCCTTCAAAACAAAGATATCCTCGTTACCAGAAGCTTGTATATGGGATTTATATGACCACGAAGAAGGTTGCACATTACTTCTCTGACCACTCCATTACAGTCGTCAGCGATGCCCCACTGTCAGAGATTCGGCACAATAGAGATGCAACTGGTCGAGTGGCAAAGTGGGCGATTGAACTCCTTCCCCTAGATATCAAGTTTGAAGCAAAGAAGGCTATCAAGTCCCAAGCAATCGCAGATTTCGTCGCCGAGTGGATTGAACAGCAACTTCCGAATCAAATTCACTCGGAGCACTGGACCATGTTCTTCGATGGATCTAAGATGCTGAATGGTTCCGGTGCTGGGGTAGTATTAGTCTCCCCCCGAGGAGATAAGCTCAGATACGTTCTCCAGATTCACTTTGATTCCTCCAATAATGAAGCAGAGTATGAAGCACTTTTGTATGGGTTGTGCATGGCCATTTCACTCGGCGTCCGTCGCCTCATGGTCTATGGTGACTCAGATTTGGTGGTTAATCAGGTGATGAAGGAGTGGGACGTCAGAAGTTCAGCAATGACTGGTTATTGCAATGTAGTGAGAAAGCGAGAAAAGAAATTCGAGGGGTTAGAGCTTCATCACATCCCCCGACTGAAAAATCAAGCGGCTGACGATTTGGCAAAGATAGGCTCCAAGAGGGAAGCCATTCCCAGCAACGTGTTCCTAGAGCACATCCACTCACCGTCAGTCCAAGAAGATCATTTTACAGAAGAAGCCCCGCAGCCGAAAAGCGCCACAGATCCGACTGAAGTTGAAGTTCCTGCTGTGGTCGGCCTAATCATGGAAGTCTTGGCAATCACTCCCGACTGGACGATACCATACATCGCGTATATCCTAAGGAAAGAACTCCCGGAGGACGAGGAAGAGGCTCGACAGATCGTCCGTCGATCCAAGGCCTTCACAGTCATAAAGGGACAGTTGTATAGAGAAAGCGCGACTGGAATCGGTCAGAAGTGCATAACACCAGAAGAAGGCCAGATAATCCTTGATGAGATCCACTCGGGGACCTGTGGTCACCATGCGTCTTCTTGGACCATTGTGGCTAAAGCATACCGAGCGGGATTTTACTGGCCAAGAGCAAATGAAATGGCAAAGGAGATAGTCAACAAGTGTGAGGGGTGTCAGTTCTACTCCAACATGTCGCACAAGCCTGCATCAGCCCTGAAGACAATTCCACTCGTCTGGCCATTCGCTGTTTGGGGACTGGACATGGTTGGACCGTTGAGAACAGGCAGGAGCGGCTTCACACATGTGCTTGTGGCAGTCGACAAGTTTACCAAATGGATTGAAGCTAAACCTATCAAGAATCTTGATGCCTTCACTGCTATCAGTTTCATCAGGGAGTTAACATTCAGATATGGAGTCCCGCATAGCATCATCACTGACAATGGATCAAACTTTGATTCGGACAAGTTCAGAGCCTTTTGCGCCTCGCAAGGCACGCGAGTCGACTACGCATCGGTCGCCCATCCCCAGTCGAATGGACAAGCTGAAAGAGCAAATGGTCTGATTCTCAAAGGCTAAAGCCTCGACTGATGCGTGATCTCAAGCACGCGGCAGGTGCTTGGGTCGACGAGCTTCTGTCAGTTCTGTGGGGATTGAGGACCACCCCGAACCGGTCGACTGGAAGAACTCCATTATTTCTGGTTTATGGAGCCGAAGCAGTCCTGCCAAGTGATCTACTTCACAACGCACCCCGAGTCGAACTTTATACCGAAGATGAAGCAGAACAAGCCTGGCAAGACACAGTCGACCTCCTAGAAGAAGAGAGGGAAATGGCCATGATCAGATCGACCATTTATCAGCAAGACTTGCGTCGATTCCACGCCAGAAATGTGAAGAGTCGAGCCTTCCAAGAAGGAGATTTGGTCCTCCGAGTGGATCAACAGAAACCACACAAGCTTGCTCCTACTTGGGAAGGCCCCTTCATCGTCACCAGAGTCCTCCACAATGGAGTGTATCACCTATACAATGTTGATCGCCAGATCGACGAGCCGCGAGCTTGGAATGCGGAACTACTCCGCCCCTTTTACACTTGAGTTCTCTCTCGGATGAGATGTAATAAGAAAAACTTCTGCAGCTTGTTTTTATCAAAGACAAGAGTGTTCCAATAATTGCTGTCACTTTTGTTTGCATATGAAATCCCCCAGTGGGTGACTTAGCTGTGAATCCGTTTTGCCTAAGTTTGTAAAAAAAATCCTACCGAGTGGTGAGCCAGACTCCCACTCGGGGGCTTAGCCGCAGTCCAGTACTCGCCTAAGTGTTTAAAAATCCTACCGAGTGGAGAGCAAACCTCCCACTCGGGGGCTTAGCTGCAGTCCAGTACTCGCCTAAGTGTTTAAAAATCCTATCGAGTGGAGAGCAAACCTCCCACTCGGGGGCTTAGCTGCAGTCCAGTACTCGCCTAAGTGTTTAAAAATCCTACCGAGTGGAGAGCAAACCTCCCACTCGGGGGCTTAGCTGCAGTCCACTACTCGCCTAAGAGTTTAAAAATCCTACCGAGTGGAGAGAAAACCTCCCACTCGGGGGCTTAGCTGCAGCCCAGTGCTCGCCTAAGTTTGAAAAAAATCCTACCGAGTGGAGAGCAAACCTCCCACTCGGGGGCTTAGCTGCAGCCCAGTGCTCGCCTAAGAGTTTAAAAATCCTACCGAGTGGAGAGCAAACCTCCCACTCGGGGGC
>NC_057794.1:517649085-517667666 GCF_018294505.1 Triticum aestivum
ACCGAGTGGTGAGCCAGACTCCCACTCGGGGGCTTAGCTGCAGCCCAGTGCTCGCCTAAGTTTGAAAAAATCCTACCAAGTGGAGAGCAAACCTCCCACTCGGGGGCTTAGCTGGAGCCCAGTGCTCGCCTAAGAGTTTAAAAATCCTACCGAGTGGAGAGCAAACCTCCCACTTGGGGGCTTAGCAGCAGCCCAGTGCTCGCCTAAGTTTGAAAAATCCTACCGAGTGGAGAGCAGACCTCCCACTCGGGGGCTTAGCTGTAGCCCAGCGCTCGCCTAAGTACGGAACGCAACCCAATCCGCAAGGACAACGAGGTGCAAATCGACTGCTACCTTCTCCTTCGGAGCTGCACCACAAATGCAAAGTTATTTCGAGTGAAGATCGAGTTCCACTCGATGGATCATCCATGAAGATATTCAATGATAAATCAAGTTCAGATAAGACCTAAAGGTCCCAGGCCTCAGATCAAAGTACTCGATCCCTCGGCTCGACAGAGTTTAACGGTTACAAAATCCACTCGGCATTCCGAGGCAAATTTAAAGTGAAGCATAAAAGTTTTTCATTCCTCAAGCGGAGGACTGGAAGGGGCGACGAACTCGTCCAAGTCTATCCCGTCTGCAATACGAGTAGCAGCAGCGATGAAAGTCTCCATGAAGTCTTGAAAGTTGTGCTTCCTGGTATTGGTGACTTGGATGGCGGCCAGCTTTTCTTCTCGCGCCTCCTTGCAATGGACGCGGACCAGAGACAGAGCGACATCAGCACCACATCTAGCAGAAGATTTCTTCCATTCCGCCACTCGACCCGGGACTTCATTCAGTCGAGCCATCAGGGACTTGAGGTCGTTCTGAAGCGTCGTCCCAGGCCAGAGTGATGTGTCGATCCGCGACATCGCAACCTTCAGCCGAGCAAGATAGTCAACAACGCTGGTAACACGAGACTCCAGTCGGAGCACGTTCATAGCAGCCTCGTCCTTCACAAGAGAATTGGCGGGATCCAAGCCTGGCTCCACTCGACTGGTTTCCTCTTCAAAGCTCTGGCAGAATTCTGCAAACACGATTCAAGAATAAGACAGTGCCCCTACACGGGCTTGGTAACTGCAAGACAGCTGGGTCGGAGTAATTACCTTCGAGCATGACGAACAGCTTCTTGGCGGGTCCACCGAGATAAGCCTCCAGATCATTCATCTTCCCCGCCAGCTCACCCGCCTTGTCATGTAGAACCATCTTGTCGTTCTTCAGTCGGCTGACCTCTTGATTAGCTGTCTCGAGAGCAGTTTTCAGTCTAGAGTTCTCCTGTTCAAGAGTTCCGACCGAAGCCAGTTTCTCTTCTGCAAGCTTCGTTTTGCTCAAGGCCTCCTTCTGCGCTTCGGCAAGATCTTGATCCTTCTTCTTCAGAGCTTCCTCCAGTTTATCTACAGAACGTCGAGTGAGCTCAACGTCAAGAACGGGCAAGAAAGGAAAAGTCACTCATCAAGAATGAGAAACCTCACCAGCCATACCTTTTGCTTCTTCTCGCGCCTTCTGCAGGTTCTGTTGAGCAAGCTTCAAGTCAAGGTTGAGCTGGATCTGTTTGTTCTCCAACTCAGTGTAGAGAGCCACAAGTTCACAGGATTTCTGCAAAAATCAGTCGACAGAGGTCCAAGATAAGTTGCTTCCGAGTAACCAAGAGACAATGATGGCGTTTCTAAGACTACGGCTGAATCAAAAACATTCAACAGTAGTCTCGGGGACTACACCTAGTGGGTGCACTCAGCGTGCCCCCACTGGTTTTTTGAAAAAAAAAATTGACTGCCCGTAGTCGACCGGATACAGTTTCATTCGACATGGCCTGACTAGACCGAGTGAAGAAGTACAACTACAGCAACACAATATAAAGACTACAGTCGACTGCCAGTAGTCCACCGTAGTCTCGGGGACTACACCCAGTGGGTGCACTAAGCGTGCCCCCACTCGTCCAGGACTTAACAGACACACCCAGTGGGTGTACAGATTTAAAGATCTTCAGAAAAGAGATTCTTCAGACAGCATACCCTAACAGAACAAGCAGTGAATCAACTGACCTGGACGTTACTCTGAAGAGCTGAACTCGCGTCATAAGCTTCTTGGCTGGCTTCTCGAACCACCTTGACCTGCTCCATCATGATCCCTGCCTGGCATATAGCTTCCTTAGCTGCACCCACTTGGTCCTCAGGGATGTGGTGTGTGGCGAAGAGCGAAGGCGGATTTGCGGTCGACGTCGAGGGCCGCACACTCGTCAGAGGAATGGCGAAAGTCACAGAAGCCCGAGTGGTATCACCACCGTCTCGAGCTACGGCCTCAGGCGCCGGAGTGGATTGTGGGGTCTCGCCAGCCGACGCTTTCCTGTTCCGCCTCACTCTCGGCGGTGCTTCTTCGTTGTCGTCAGGGAGGTTAATAACATGAGGAGGAGATACGAGAAAAATTCAATCGACCAGAGTTATGAGAAATCGTCAGTCGATTCAAGGCAGAACATCAGTAATCATACCAGGGTTGGAAGTAACAGCATCTTCCATCTCTTGATCATCGTCCTTGGTGGAGATCTCAGAAGTTGCAGCACTGCAAATTTTGAAAGACAGTCAGTTGGCTCAGTGAATCGACCAAGGATCCGTCCACGGTCGACAAAGGAGAACAAGTTCTATCATTACCCAGAAATGGTGGGGACAGTCATCCTCATCTTGGGCAGAGCCTTGGGTGGCTTGGATGGCGCCGCACGGGGGTGCTTGGGAGCTTTTTCAGTCGGCGCTAGAGAAGAGGTCCGAGGGCGCTTCGACGACTGCCCAATGGGAGCAGTCGCCTTACCACGTTCCCGCGCAGGGTCGTGTGTAAGCTTGGATCGCCTTTCCGAGCGGGGAGGTTCAGCTTCCTCCTCCTCCTCTTCGCTGGAGTCGACGTCGTCGTCTCCCTCTCCTTCGCCGTCAAATTCCCACTCTCCCTGTTCGTCTCCACTTTCGCCTCCGCTCGCCTCCCCTTCCTCGGCCTGCTCCTGTGCTCTGTTGGGTGTCGAGTACATCTCTGTAGTTGCCTGGAGAACAGCAGACAAGTCGAAAGTCAGTCGACCGATTCAAAGAGAGCAAATGAAGAAAGCAAGATCTCAGTCGGGAACACAAGGTCAAACCTGGTCCACTTCATATGAGTTGTCGAGCAGAGGGACCCTCCTGGCTCCTCGGGGGTTGTCTTTGTTCCCTGTGATGCTCGATAGCCACCCTTCCAGCATCTCGTCAGTGACCTCCTCTGGGTGAATCCGAGTGGTGTCCTCGAGACCCGAGTACAGCCACATCGGATGGTCACGAGCCTGGAGAGGTTGGATGCGCCTCCGAAGGAAGACCTCCAGCAAGTCCATGCCAGTCACGCCCTCTCGGACAAGCTGAACCACTCGACCAACCATCACCTTGACTTGGGGTCACCTGGTCTTGGCAATAAAACCAGGTCGACTGCCAACCACGGATCGACTCGGGAAAAGTGATAGACGGAAAAGAACTTTTTTCCCTCATCTGGATCGCCAGGCCCCCGCACAGCTGGATCACTTGCGTTCGTTCGTCACTTGACTTGGCTTTATTTACCGATTGGGAACGACAAGTGAAGATGTGTTTAAAGAGTCCCCAATGAGGGCGGCAACCCAAGAAACTTTCGCACAAGGAAACGAAAGCAGCAAGATACACGATGGAATTGGGAGTGAAGTGGTGGAGCTGCGCTCCGAAGAAGTTCAAAAAGCTCCGGAAAAAAGGATGAGGAGGTAGAGAAAATCCGCGATCGATATGGGTGGCGAGGAGGACGCACTCACCGTCACGAGGTTCGGGTTCGATTTCTCTCCCCGGCAGACGCGCAACTTCATGGGGAATGACTCCCCCCTCAACCATGTCGTCAAGATCTTCCTGCCGAATCACCGACGGCATCCAGTCACCCTGGATCCAATCCCTGGGCAGAGCAGTCCTCGAGGAAGATCTGCCCCGAGCGGACTTCTTCCCCTTCCCCTGCACCGCCGCCTTCTTTGCGCGCTCCAAAGCCAACGTCTTGTCCTTCACCATCGTCGCCGGCGAGGCTCGAACGGACCTACGGCGCTAGGGTGAGAGCGGAGGTGGCGGAGGACCTTGCGGGGGGAGAAGGGAAGACGAGAGCACACTGTTTGGGAGCCCCGAGCCGGCAACTTATAAGGAGCCGCTTTCGAGTGGCTGACCAGTAGGCCCAGGCGATCCCGTCAAATCCTACAACAGGCGCGCGCGCGCGGTACGTGGCGAAAAAGGTGGCACGGGAATCGAGGAGCTTCCATCCTATCCCATCCGATTACTGCGGTCGCCCCCGTCCCGCTCGCTTCCCGAAATTCAAATCCCGCAAAATCCGCGAGCTGCAGAACAACCCATCAAACTGAAGATCCCGCTCGTGCCGGCACTCGGTATTTCACAAGTAAGGAAATTCACTCGACGAGAGACCAAGAATGGATCAAGGTGACCGAAAGAAGTTGACAACGTCATCCGTGACGATTGATCCAGTACAAGACATTCATATAACGCTAAGAACCAGTCGGAAGGACCCCCAACTCCTTCCCCACTCGAACCTCGATCCATTCGGGAGAACACTTTCTTGAAATTTTAGCGAGGGATCATCTTATTTATGCTACCATCGTTCTAAGCAAATAAGATGTAGACATGACAAACATCACATGCAAATCATAAAGTGACATGATATGGCCAATATCATCTTGCGCCTTTGATCTCCATCTTCGAGGGGCGGCATGAACACCATCGTCACCGGCATGACACCATGATCTCCATCATCATGATCTCCATCATCGTGTCTTCATGAAGTTGCCTCGCCAACTATTACTTCTACTAATATGGCTAACGGTTAGTGATGAAGCTATGTACCTAGGGTAGGGGCATGGACCTGTCATAAGAGCCCTACCCAAGGACATCCCTGGAAGAAGTCACCTTTCAATCGACTTGAAGGTATCCCACTCGACGGATTCAAGACACTCGACCAGGAAGCCATCACTCGACTACGAAGCCAACCACTCGACTGCCAGGAGATCTAAAGTCACTCCGCAGGCAAACGGTCGGCCATTAAGTAGTCTTTATGGTCATCATAGAACTTTATTAGGGACGTTACCAGTAATGCCCAGTCTTAATGTATTTTAACCCTGCATTACTGAGGGCGGGAGAGGTCTGGCAAAATCTATATAAGCCACCCCCCTCCTCAGTAGCAGGGGTTCGCACCCCTGTTATTCACACACCCATAATCCAATCGACCGCCTCCGGGCACCGAGACGTAGGGTTGTTACTTCCTCCGCGAAGGGCCTGAACTCGTACATCCTGGTGTGTTTACAACTTCTCCATAGCTAAGATCTAGCCTCTCCATACATACCCCCCTACATCACTGTCAGAGTTAGAACCACGACAGTTAGCAATAAAGTAAAGTAATTACATGGCATTTTCATTGACACGCAGGTCATAAATAAATTAAGAGAACTCCTATGGCTCCTGCCGGTTGTATACTCATCGACATGCAAGTCATGATTCCTATTACAAGAACATGATCAATCTCATACATCACATATATCATTCACCACATCCTTTTGGCCATATCACATCACATAGCATACCCTGCAAAAACAAGTTAGACGTCCTCTAATTGTTGTTGCATGTTTTACGTGGGTGCTATGGGTTTCTAGCAAGAACGTTTCTTACCTACGCAAAACCACAATGGTGATATGCCAATTACTATTTACCCTTCATAAGGACCCTTTTCATCGAATCCGATCCTTCTAAAGTGGGAGAGAAAGACACCCTCCAGCCACCTTATGCATCAAGTGCATGTCAGTCGGTGGAACCAGTCTCACGTAAGCGTACGTGTAAGGTCGATCCGGGCCGCTTCATTCCACAATTCCGCCGGATCAAGATAAGACTAGTAACGGTAAGCAAATTGAACAAATCATCACCCACAACTACTTTGTGTTCTACTCGTGCATAGAATCAACGCATAGACCTAGCTCATGATGCCACTGTTGGGGAACGTAGCAATAATTCAAAATTTTCCTACGTGTCACCAAGATCAATCTAGGAGATACTAGCAATGAGAGAGGGAGTGCATCTTCATACCCTTGAAGATCGCTAAGCGGAAGCATTACAAGAACGCAGTTGGTGGAGTCGTACACGCAGCGATTCAGATCGCGGTCGATTCCTATCTAAGCGCCGAACAACGGGCGCCTCCGCGTTCAACACACGTACAGCCCGGGGACATCTCCTCCTTCTTGATCCAGCAACGGGAGAGGAGAAGTTGAGGGAGAACCCCACAGCACGACAGCATGGTGGTGGAGCTTGTGGTATTCATGCAGGGCTTCGCCAAGCTCTACGGAGGAGAAGGAAGAGTTGGAGGAGGGAGGGGCTGCGCCAGGGGGAGGGTCTCGTTCTTCTCGCAGCCCTCCCACCCCCACTATTTATAGGAGAGGGGAGAGGGGGCCAGCCCCTTCAGATCCCATCTAGGGGAGGGGCGGCGGCCAGGGAGGGAACCCTAGATGGGTTTTCGGCGCCCCCACCCCTAGGAGACTTGCCCCCCAAGCCAGGAGGGGAAGCTGCCCTAGGAGAGGCGCCCCCACCTCTCCTGGTTACGTGAGATGGGGTGGAAGGGGTGCATAGCCCCTTAGTGGGCTGGTTTGCCCCTTCCCCTTGGCCCATAAGGCCCTCCAACACTTTTCGGGGCCTCCGAAACCCCTTTCGGACACGCTGGCCGTCACCCGGTACCCCCGGAACAATTTTGGACTCCAATACCCTTCGTCCAATATATCGATCTTCACCTCTGGACCATTCCGGAACTCCTCGTCACGTCCGGAATGTCATCCGGGACTCCGAACAACCTTCGGTAACCACATACTATTTTCCATAACAACTCTAGTGTCACCCAACCTTAAGTGTGTAGACCCTACGGTTTCGGGAACCATGCAGACATGACCGAGACATCTCTCCGCACAATAACCAATAGCGGGATCTGGATACCCATATTGGCTCCCACATGTTCCATGATGATCCCATCGGATGAACCACGATGTCGGGGATTCAATCAATCTCGTATACAATTCCCTTTGTCTATCGGTATGTTACTTGCCCGAGATTCGATCGTCGGTATCCCCATACCTCGTTCAATCTCGTTACTGGCAAGTCTCTTTACTCGTTCCGTAACGCATGATCCCATGACCAACTCCTTAGTCACATTGAGCTCATTATGATGATGCATTACCGAGTGGGCCCAGAGATACCTCTCCGTCATACGGAGTGACAAATCCCAGTGTCGATTCGTGCCAACCCAACAGACACTTTCGGAGATACCTGTAGTGCACCTTTATAGCCACCCAGTTATGTTGTGACATTTTGTACACCCAAAGCATTCCTACGGTATCCGGGAGTTGCACAATCTCATGGTCTAAGGAAATGATACTTGACATTAGAAAAGCTTTAGCAAACGAACTTCACGATCTTGTGCTATGCTTAAGATTGGGTCTTGTCCATCACATCATTCTCCTAATGATGTGATCCCATTATCAATGACATCCAATGTCCATGGTGAGGAAGCCATAACCATCTATTGATCAATGAGTTAGTCAACTAGAGGCTTACTAGGGACATGTTGTGGTCTATGTATTCACAAATGTATTACGGTTTCTAGTTAATACAACTATAGCATGAACAATAGACAATTATCATGAACAAGGAAATACAATAATAACCATTTTATTATTGCCTCTAGGGCATATTTCCAACAGGGGAGAGGGAATTTCAGACACTTCTCCCCGATTACCCTCCTTCGCGGAGGCGGTAATTCCCCCAGTTTGGATGAATAATGAGTGAGGCCCGCTTTCAGCCTCTTTATTCCCCCCTTATCTTCCCCTGAGGGCACCTGATAAGGCAACGCCTTGAGTATTCTGGCCAGTACTGGATCTGCTGAGCCTTCGGGAAGGGGGGCTGAACACCTGATCATCTTCGCCTTTGTTACCCAGTCCTGGTCAAAGAGCGACCTTTTAGAATGATGTTGTGATAAATAAAAAAGCAACGCGTTCGGCCACAGGATTACTTACTTGGGTATCTGGACGATTGCAGCTCAGACCCGCATCCTCGATGGTGTCCGGACACCTTATTTGTGGTCCGAAGAACAATTTGTACATCTTTTCGAGCGTCATGCCGAGGAAGTGTTGAATAGTTCGCGGTCCTTCCGGGTTGAACTCCCACATACGGAGGGGTCGACGTTTGCAAGGCGGGACTCGACGAACTAGCATGACTTACATTACCGTGGCCAGGCTGACATCTCTCTCGAGGAGATCTCGGATGCGACTCTGCAATATCGGCACAGCATTTACTGGCCCCCAGTCCAACCCCTTGTTGATCCATGACGTCAATTGTGGTGGGGTGCCCGAGCGAAAGGCAGGGGTGGCTACCCACTTGGTACCCCGGGGAGCTGTGATATAAAACCACTCTCGTTGCCATAAACTGGACACCTCTGGGAAGGAACCCTCTGGCCATGGAACATCAGCGCTTTTGCTTATTACGGCACCTCCGCACTCTGCGTGTCGCCCCTCAATCATCTTCGGCTTCACATTGAAAGTCTTGAGCCACAGGCCGAAGTGTGGGGTAATGCGGAGGAAGGCCTCACACACGACGATGAACGATGAGATGTGAAGGAGGGAATCCGGGGCCAGGTCATGGAAATCCAGCCCATAATAGAACATGATCCCCCTAAAAAAGGGATCCAGAGCGAGGCCTAGCACTCAGAGGAAGTGAGAGATGAATAAAACGCTCTCGCCGGGTTCGGGAGTGGGAATGACCTGCCCTCGAGCAGGCAGCCTATGCGAGATTTCGTCGGTCAAATACCTGGTCTCTCTTAGCTTCTTGATGTCTTCCTCTGTGACAGAGGAAGGCATCCACCAACCTTGAATGTTGGATCCGGACATGGTTGAAGGTCCGAAACGCCTGACCTGAGCCTTGGGTGTTGGAACTCGAGGCGGGGGAAGGATTCGATTGAGTATGAGAGGGAAAAAAGGACAGGCCTTGGCCTCTTTATAAAAAGGGTGAATATCAAGCGTCCTCCTCGTGGCCGTTTGGGACTTGCCTAAAATCGAGGAGTCATACCAACGGGCACGATTGGGTTACCCACGTCCGTATTGATGAGAATCACGTAATAAGGGGGACATAATCTCTGCTTTGACAAGACGTGCCAAGAAAACCACCTCGCGATATGTGCAGTGTTGGTTGAGAAAAACGGTTCGAACAATGACCGGGTCATGGCATGATGTCATGTTGCTTAGCGTGTCAGCAGATTAGATTTTTGGAAATATTATTCTCTCTACGGTGGTATGTGGAACTTGTTTTGCAGAGCCGAACACTATCCTTGTGTTCAAAATCTTCTATGGAGTATTCGGAGGAAGAACCCGCCTTGCAATGCCGAAGACAAACTGCGCGATGGACTCGTCGTCATTGAAGCCTGGTTCAGGGGCTACTGAGGGAGTCCTGGATTAGGGGGTCTCCGGACAGTCGGACTATATCCTTTGGCCGGACTGTTGGACTATGAAGATACAAGATTGAAGACTTTGTCCCGTGTCCGGATGGGACTCTCCTTGGCGTGGAAGGCAAGCTTGACAATACGGATATGTAGATCTCCTTCCTTGTAACCGAATCTATGTAACTCTAGCCCCCTCCGGTGTCTATATAAACCGGAGGGTTTGGTCCGTAGGACAATCATACCATAGGCTAGCTTCTAGGGTTTAGCCTCTACGATCTCATGGTAGATCAACTCTTGTAATACTCATATCATCAAGATCAATCAAGCAGGAAGTAGGGTATTACCTCCATCGAGAGGGCCCGAACCTGGGTAAACATCGTGTCCCCCGCCTCCTGTTACCATGCGCCTTAGACGCACAGTTCGGGACCCCCTACCCGAGATCCGCTGGTTTTGACACCGACAATGTCCTCATAGTATCAGACAGGCGGTCAACCAAAAGTGAAGTGTGGATGTTGGATTCAGCTTGCTCTTTTCATGCGACACCCAACAGGGAGTGGTTCTCTTCGTACAAGTCTGGTGAGTTTGGTTTAGCCTATGTGGGCGATGACACGGGTTATCGTGCTGCTGGAGTAGGTGACATCAAAATCAAGATGTTTGACGGAGTTGAGCGGATGCTTCGGGAAGTCAGGCATGTGCCAGGGCTAAGGAGGAATCTAATTTCGCTTGGTGTTCTTCATGATGGTGGTATGGTATTCCGTTGTGATCGGGATAAGAAGACCATGAGAATCATGGAAGATGAGGTGACCGTGATGATTGGAGGGAGGACGGCTTCGCATCTTTACAAGTTGCAAGGGAGCACTATTGCAGGTGGAGTCACATAGACTGGAGTTGCAGGAGTAGCAGCGGGGTCTCACGGCGGCGGCGGGTCTGGGGCAGGCTCGTCGAGTAGCTCTCGGTAAGCTACAAAGAAGACAACACTAGTCCGGAGTACATGGAAGTTTGACGCATGGACAAATTCAAGGTGGTAGAGAATATTCACCAAGGTGAAGTCTGTTGTGTTTGTGTCGAATATTTTGTACTAGTTGGGTTACGCTTGGACTTGGTGTTGTAGTGTGGGTAGGATACTTGTAGTGTCGGAATCGGACACGTTGTACCCTTGGCCTCTTATATATGAGGAGGCACCCCACGTTGTAAGCCATGACAGCTACATAGCGACAGGTTCGCAAGGGGGTGCTGGCGGCTTGTGCCGGCGCCCGGGTGGCCGGTATTGCGGTATCTCAGGGAGGAGTGCCCGTAGTCATTACCCCGAGGAGTAGGCGAGTTCGCCGAACCTCATTAACAAATCTCGGTGTCGTCATTATCTGTGATTGTTTGGTTCTCTTGGTGGATCGACCCCGTACCTCGGATTTATTCTAACGCGGGGCATGCCCGGCGTCTACCCAGGGTATAAGAGCACCTGCGGGGCTCGTTGTAATGGCCGGGGATTCGAGTTCGTGCTCGGGAAAAAGACCATTCATGCGGTGGCGTCCGTGCGCCGGAAACTCTCGTTGTGTCCTCTGTGCCCTCCTTCTTCCTCCTTCTCGTGTCGTTCGAGCGCAGCAAAGTGAGAGAGAGAGCCAGAGAGGATCTAGGGCTAGCTAGGGCAAGGCCACGGCAACAACAACCGCGCAAGACGTACAACGGCGAGGGAGTACCACATCGACCACACGCTGGCGTGCACGCTGGAGTACAGTGCGTTGTGGCTCTCTGTTGCAGAGGAGCCTGCGTTTGTCATGGAGGCGCTGCACAAGCCAGCGTGGCGCAGCGCCATGGAGGCCGAGATGGAGTCAATTCACTGCCACAACACAAGGGATCCCGCCTCACTCCGTGCAGCCACCGCGCCATTGGATTGAAGTGGGTGTTTAAGATCAAGTGTGGTCCGACTGGAAACATTGTGAAGCACAAAGCTTGGATAGTCACGAAGGGCTACGTGCAGCGGCAGGGGTGGATTCAGAATGATTAGCAAGTTGCTAGATACAAATAGTTTATATCCAGTTTCATTTGGGGGCATTGTGTTCCAGAGTGTACCATCACGTTCGGGTCATTAGCGGGTTTAACAAAACATTTCATAATTTTGTGCACTTTCATAGTGTTTAATTGATCGTGTTTCACCTTGTTTTATAATTTGATTTTGAAAACTTGTTAAAATATATTCAAAACTGGTCTCATTTTAATGTCCTCATCATCATACACACAGATATGCAAACGGATCATAAATTATTAAATTAGACATTTGATTCAAAAAATAAAATAGATCTGTGAATGATGAAAAAGCATGGGATGGTGGACCATGGCTGGAACACTGTGCTTACTTCTCCACTACTATTAAACAATCAAACATGAACTTTCTTACGTGCACCCCGCAAAACGTCCACAGACGCATCAGCACCACAGGATGAAGCCCACACAACCCAATCTAACAGCCATCATTAATTTATTCAAGATCTGGTGTGCGCTTAGCAGTTTCAATAGACTGACCGTACTCCACCAGATGAAAATATGAGACTCTCCGTCCCGCATCCGCAGCCCCTCAAATCACGCTAATCTAACCATCTAACCAACTCGCAAAAAAAGGAAGCCGAACCTAATCGTGTCCCTGGCCCCTCTCCCTGCCTTTCCTCGCCACCGCCCCAGACGAAGCTCAGTAGCCCTGTCGCGCCCTGTCGCCTCCATGCACGGCGGCCTCGATCCCTGCATCGCATCGTCGCCTCGCTGGACGGTTCCCTCGACGTCCTGCAGCGCATTGAGGCCTCCCTGCCGGGCTCCCTCGCCGGCCTACATCGCAACGTCGAGTGGGCGGCCGCTCCTCCTTCACCTACAATCAAATATTCATGGATCAGCCAGGCTACAACAAGATTATTATGCATCATCTGCATGAGTTTTGGAGCAGTAGCCAGCCCCATCAGATCGGCCAGGTATGATTTCAACAGCCAATGAAGACCCGCCTAACAAGATACAACCTCACCTTCGTTTCTAATATGCGTTCGACAGATCGCCAGTGCCTAGGAGCCTGCTCCGGCACCCGCGCCACCCTGAAATTCCCCTGAACCAGCCAGCCACACGCAACTATAATTCTTCCCTGCACTTCTTCAGGTTCGACTTCTTTGACCTGTTGCAACATTAGTCAGGATTAGAATTTTGACAACAGAGTTCTAAAAAATAAATAGTTGCACAGCAGAATGCTATAAGCCCGTTTTACATCTCATTAATGGTTTTCTATGTTGAAAAATGGTGAATGCAGGGCCTAACGTCCAAATTTCAGGGGTTAAGGTACCCCAACTCAGCAGAATACGAGACCCATATTGCACAATTGAAGATGGTTAGTTTGTCGATTTAATTATGTTGCAACTGTGTCGACAATGTTTATTTGACCGTACATTCGGGTTCTCTTTCCTTTGTTGAGGTATGGAGCCTTTTACTGGCTCAAATCAACTAGAAAAATATGTCGGATAATGATAAGAGAGGCTCTGTCGAACCTGGTACTCAAAACACAAAAAATCTGCAAATTACTTTTGTCGATCCTACGTCTACTACAATACCTACATTGTTATGCTCTACTAATCTTATGATTTTCTATCCTGGGTAATGACCAGACAAATGATCCATACATGATGACGCATCAAGATGTAGCTTTTGAATCGTACCAACTTGGATGCAATACTCCCATAGCAAATACTGATGAATACATGAATTTTGTTCTTAAAGAATGCATGCATCTCTAAGATAAGGAATTTAGCTCTATACACGATGACGCACCAAGATGGGTATTAAAGAGGGCTACAACTTATTTGGAACATGATATGGTGAGCCTCAGTTCCGTACATATTACTATTAATTTAATCGAGGATGGATGTTTGTATAGATGGGACCTAAACTAAAAAAATGCCTATTTTCAGTGTATCCAGGTGCTCGACTCGCTAGGCCCAGGAATGCACCGCAAAGACCTCACCGCTATGGTTAGTTATTAGTCCGACTGCACCATCGTTTGATAAGACGATTTCTGTTATTCTTCGCTTGTGATGCTAATACTTTGTCATTTATTCACGCAACAGCTGGAAGGCAAGGGCAAGAACACCTTACTGCTTGTGAAGGAATGCTTAGTCCGTGGCTGCTGTATGCACAGATGCATGCCCTCTTGCCGGCAAAACAGCAGCAACAGTCACCTCTGGTAATTGCTCTTACTTAATATATTTACAGTTGTGCCTCTGAAATCTATTTATGGGTCAAATTCAGGATCAGGCGAGGCATGTAGACCTCGGAACTATGTACGATGTTCTATACCAATGGTGTGTTGAAATCTTATTTATGAATGAACTGGATTGCTAATTTGCTATGCGGTACTAATAATAATACACTGAACTTATAGTGCTTGCATGTTATAATTCCCCTCTAAGGAAATTTGTTTGCAAGGTATAATTTATAGTGTAAGTTTAAATGTATCTTTGGATATCACCCAAATCCAGCAGGCTAGCACTAGCATAGGCAAGATTAACTCTACTCAACCCCGACGTGAGCCACACAATAGAGTAACCCAACTCGACTAAATCGCAAGACATAAGGAACCTTTATCCAACTGAGCTGTTAGCATTACCTGGTCGCCATGGCCTGAAGGATGTTGGAGGGAATATGATTGCCATGGAGGATGTCACCCGCAAACTCTTACACATCAGCATGGCCTTAACATAGTATAGGACCCGGCTCTTATGTCTTCTGACCGCTTCAAATTCTTCATGGCAGGACATGCCATCAGTTCCTAGAAGAAAGTGGTGTTCGAGTAGGAAGAGGGAGGAGATGCAAACATCACTGCTAATCCGACCAGTTCAGGAAACACATAAAGATGATATGTATCCTTTGAGCAATAGGATCAGCTTCATGTCCATACGGTCACTACACATGCCATGCAGGCGGCAAGATACGGGCATGTCCATCATCGACTTCGATGACGGCGAGATCGACGTGGTGCAGCACAACTCTGTCTGAGTCAGCAGCAGCGAATTGTTTCTACGGAGGTCTAATCCTTTTCGGTACCAGTCAAAATCCAACTTTTTATTGCTATTTCGCAATGCACTCTTGTGTGCATAATTATTTAAAACTGAAAACATCTGGAGTACACCTGATCCATTCTAATTCTAAAGACTAAAGAAGTTGCACTTCCTGCTTCCAGAGTGTAAAATGGTGCACTTGAATGATTGGTTGTTGGGACTAAGCAGTTTGAGCATATCCTTCTTTTCATGTACATATCCTAATAGGTGAGAGCATCAACGAGATATGGTTGATCTATCATGAACCGGTTTAGTATATACTCCCTCCGTGCCAGAATAAGTGTCTCAAGCTTAGTACAACATTATACTAAAGTTAGTACAAAGTTGAGACACTTATTTTGGGACAGAGGGAGTATATTTTTGCAGTACAATGCTTGTGGTAAGACATCTAAGAAATATTTGGAGTTGCCGACTAAGGTAATCTGGAAGTTCGAATTAGTAAACAAATATGCCCAACCATCACTTCAAGGAAATGCTCCATAGACAACTACATAGATTTCTTAGAACAATAAAAATACTGTGCAATGCATCTCAGAATCAAAACATACTCTTCGATTCAGACTTGTTGCTCCCATCCCCTTTCGGCACCTCCTCCTTCAGAAAATCTGAACCATTCAGGGCTGCATCATCAACAAAGGCACCAACTAAGAGGATGAAAGGAAAATCATAGGCTTGGAAGAAAGCTTACTCTTTTTTAACTGGTCGGAGAACAACCGTCTGTGAGTTGGCGAGCAGGGACCTCCAGTCTCAGAGACACAACAAGGGAACGGCGGCGGCCGCGAAGGCAGCGCCACACGGAACACACCATGGCCCCTGAGCAGCTAACCCTAGGCGATGAACATTGCACACGGTGAGGCTACGCACCGATTTGACGGGGACGAGCAGGCGGCAGGGTCGGAGAGACTAACCTGGACCCTTACGAGCGAGGAGAAGCATAGGGAGGGCCCCAAGCAGCAGCACATCATGCGGAGGTCTTCGTGGTCATCCATGGAAAGAAGGAACCGGAGGTCGGGAGTAGCAGCTGCTCCTGCTCCAGGCTGAATCGAACAAGCAAATAAAGATGGTGTCGGAGAGCAGAGCATCCGGATCGAGGGGAGAAGAAGAGTTGGAACCGGACCTTGATGGCGTCTCGAGTAGGGGGGAGGGAGGATTCATGGCGCGCGGGAGAAGGTAGAGACGCTCATGGCGGCGACGGAGAGTGCATCAGGAGGAGGGAGGGCTCCGGTGTCGCCGGCGAGCATGCCGAGCTCGAGCGCCTCCTCGAGCACTTCGGGAATAGGATGTGAAGAAGGGGCGGGGCGGGGAAGAGCATGGGCCTGCGTGTCCGCCGACAATGGTGACGAAGGGGAGGGGCGGCCACCAGAGAGTGCCGGCTGTGGATGGGGGATCTAGCGTGAGTCAACAGAGGAGGAGGTAGGAAGAGAAGAATGGGGAAGATAAGAAATGTGAGGGGGCTGAGGAAGGTTGACTGAGTTTTTTTTAATACTACTGCTTCTTACTAATAATACTTCTATTAGGCAGTGACCAGAGAGGGATTGTGAGTGGATGCAGCATTGTCCATACAAAAAAGAATTATCATCGATTATTTATTATAGGGCATGTCCAATTCACCTGCGTGGGTGAGATTTTTTTTATCATCACAGCTTGTTACAGTCATGATCATTTGATGATTTTAAAAGTATTTTAATACAAATATCAATAGAATTGATAAAAAAAATGGAGTAGATTTAAGTTTAGTAATCATGCAGGTCATCTTGTGGTATGTGGATGGTATATTTTATTTAGTACTCCCTCCGTCCCAAAATTCTTGTCTTAGATTTGTCTAGATATGGATGTATCTAATACTAAAATGTGACTTGATACATCCGTATTTAGACAAATTTAAGACAAGAATTTCGGGACGGAGGGAGTACTTCACAAGAGATATTTTGTCTGACACTCCACAAGTATTTTTCGTTGTGTATCATTATATTTATTCTATGTTGTATCACTATTTAACTCTGATATTATTTTAATAGGATTATATGACCGATTTTAAAACAAAATAGTTGTCATTTTAGTGGACTCGGAATTGAATGATGATGATGATATAAGAAATCGAGACATGGAAGATGACGTTCAGGGCGCCACAAATCACATGGATTATATGATTCTTGGATAGACCTTCTGAGAACCTCAAAACATCAAATACATCATCAGAAGTTGAGCTCATCTCGCGATCATTTACCCTTTCAACGTCTCTCAATCCAACAAATGATGACTTATTGGATGAACTTTCCTTTTTTATCAGTATGGTTGATGATGTCGCTCTACTAGAGTGAGACATATTTTTTAGTTCATTTTGAATTCCAATAAATTACTACTCTGATGTCATTATAACTGAGAGAATTCTGATTTTACATTAGTGAATGGGTGAAAAGGTATAATCTTTATCCTATTAGTTTAAATTGAGACAAGTAAAAAACATACGAGAAAATGATGAATACATGGATGTTGACTGATTTAATATGTGTGTAGGGATACTAGCGCGCCACGAAGTCCAGCTATTCAGAGACATTCCATCTCACTATATCGATCTAAACTTTTGTATAAGTCACTATAGTTACATATTACATTTTGCCTCATATCACCAATGTTTTCTTATTCTTGTCTTAGTCGATGTGCCAGTGTGCACGAGATAGTCACCATGACAATGTGGACATTGCTAAAATAAAAATTAGATTCAGAATATGCGTTTTTATTACAGATTATGATATGTGCCTTCGATCACAAATATGTCACATTTTTAGAAATACAATTTGAGTGACTTGACAACATTGTATAGCGATCTAAAATTTTGGATCAATATTATTTTAATATTGTATCATGTGAACTTATTTTGTTTCAGACGTGCGTTGCACGTGCATGCTTACTAGTTTGTGGTGAAAGAAAAAAACTGATGAACTATGAGCAGTACCATGCATGGCTTCGGATTTCCAAGCAATTCAAAGGGCTCTCCCATGCACAGGACTCCCCGTGCACGGAAGAATTGTATTTCTCTTGTTTTTACTCGAAAGAGTCTCTGGCTGGGCCATGGTAGGCTATCCCTGTGTCCCTACAGATACTAACGGACTGACTAGATCTTCCCGTGCACGGAATAGCTCATTTTTACAGTTTCAGTCAGAGTGCAGGAGATACGGCCAGTTGCTGGGTACTAGTATACACGAAGGATGTCCTAACACCAAATATGTGCGTATCTTTTTTGGGGGAGCCTTGGACCGTCGCCCTTCTTGGGACGGTCGCCGGCCTGGGTTAATTCATGCTCGCACAACTCCAGAGGGGTGTGCAAGAAGTAGTTCATGCACTACGTTCTGCAATTGACCAACATCAGCTAAAATTCCCAATGCGTCTCATTCCCGCAGAAAAAGATCTTGATGTGGAATAGCCTATGACACTCGGTTGGTTCACTTGGATGATGCCGCATGCTATCTAACTTGTACCATTGTTGCTCGAGTGTTGGTTCTACCACCTGTGTACAAGGCTGGGTGTGTTAGTAGCGGCGAGCATCTTATTGGCACACACAGAGGCCGGGACGTGGAATGGAATACTACTTAAGAAACAATAGATCAGGTGTATGTGACCTTCCATCAATCAAATATGTCATGCACCTACTGCTACGTACGAGTACTAAATGTTGGTCCTTGCTCAGAGTACGTAGTAGCTTGGCATTGTATAAAATTCAATAAAACTGCATGTACATGCCTGAGTACTTGCATTTGTAAAATAAATTCTAAAACCAATTGTTGTAGCCATAGCATATGCCTCTCCAAAAAAGATCAGGCACAGCCAGAAAAAAGAGAAAGCGCACGGATAGTGTATGAATCTATTGACTGTTAGGACTGCACCACCCCAACACCTGACCAGCGGGCCCCAGAAGCGGGTTGACCCCACGGTCAGCCATGACGACCCATGAAGAGGACAGCTCAGCAGGTGATGACGCGATGCAAGACGGGGATTGGTCCA
>NC_057794.1:517667988-517690825 GCF_018294505.1 Triticum aestivum
TATTACTTGAACCGGAGCTGATCTCCTGGAACTCCTCCTATCTATCGATCCCCTTCCTTCCTCCTCCTACCTACTCCCGTTCCTCGTCCTCCTTCAAGATCCACCGCGACCAGGCATGTTGCATCTGGTATCAGAGGTCCAGCGATCCCTCGACCCGGAGACCGCCTACCCCAAGCCCCGCTATCGGACGAAGCAGCCAAGACAGGCGGCGGTGATGGAGGAAGAGATCGCAGCTCTTGCCAAGGCCGTCAACGACGGGCGCATCGCCAACGAGGCAGCAAGGCTGGATGTGATCCAGACCTCCCTGGAGCTTTGGCGTCCCGCCGTCCGGGGGCGTACCCACATTGGGCCAGGGGGTGTCACAGGACACTGGGTATAAAAATATTTTACCTATACATATATAGCCCATATAAGGATGGGACACCCCGTAATTTCGTTACATGAACACCGGTACAACAAGCCGGTCCATTCAACAATTACCTGCACCGCGATGCAGCAGCTAGCCAGTGCGAGGCCTAGTCTTAGCAGCGAGCGAGGCAGCCAGGGCGGTAGCTAAATCGATCAACCACCCCTAAGAAAAACTAAATCGATCGACCAAGTTCTCATCTAATTATTTCTCATTTCTCAAAAGAAATCTAATTATTTCTCCAAAAAAGGCTCTCATCTAACTCTAAAAAAGGCTCTCATCTAAAACAACCAATTTCTCAAAAAAAATTAGGACAAACAAAAAATGCCATACGCCTCTCTGTGTCGCTCTAAATAAAATCAATCCATTGCTGGCTCGGCACTCACCATACTCACTTTGACGCCGCCGTCCCGAGATCATGTCGAGTGGCCTAAGCAGCGGAAGAAATAGAAGGTAAATCATAAGTACAGACCCCAATCCGCCATGTTTCTTCTAGATTGCAATTCTTGTTCCTCAGACTCTTGAGGATTAGGGCAAGGGCTCTTAACTGTGGTAATGATTAGATCATTGAAATATTTATAAAAAATCGCGTGAAATATTCAAAATTTATTCACAAAGTGGAGGTTAGATCGTAATCCTTGAAGGTGATCGGCATTTGTGGTGGACGATTCTCCGAAGACTAGACGCACCAAAGTGAGCTTACTTTAAAATCCAAGTATTAGATACATATTTTTTCATGGTTTAATCTTCTCTGCCCAAATATAAGTTATCAAGCGTAAATATCAAATAATAACTATCAGTCATAGAAGGAAGTATTTCTAGAAAAGCAAGAGCGATCAATACATGATGAAAATGTTCATCGGTTTTGAAAAGGCAAGTGTTGTAGAATCATATGCATTAATGTATACTTTTATTTAATATGGTATGCATGTTATATTGTACTCCGTATATGGGACACCGGGTAATTTTTGTCCTGGGTCCGCCCCTGCCGCCGTCACCCATATCCAGAAGCATGTGGATGACTTGCGCCCGCAGGAGGGGCGCATCGCTCTCCACCCCGTGCGGGCGGCGCCTCCGGATCCGATCCCGGAGGGCGACGCGGTGGTGCGGTCGGCGTCGAGTTTGAACCACGACGCCCCCGAACACCACGGTCTGAGAGGCCGCGGAGAGATCGACGACACCGGAGGGTCGGCATATGGCGTGGTCACCACCCATGTGCCTCCTCCGGTCAAGGGTACGTCCCTGACCGATTCCCCATCACCGCATCTCGTAGCGTTTGATCCGCGCACACCACACATCAATTCCAATAGTTGGTCGCTACCCAAGTTGGATTTTCCGTCATTTGACGGCGACAATCCACAGTTCTGGAAAATGCAATGTGAAAAGTACTTCTCTGTGTACGGGGTTCAGTCAGAGTTGTGGGTCAGGGTAGCCACCCTGCACTTCACAGGCAATGCGGCGCGATGGTTGCAACTACACGAGGCTTAGAGTGAGTCCATGTCGTGGGATGAGTTGTGCGCAGCCTTGTGTGGAAAGTTTGGTTGGGAACAATATCAAACTCATCTCCGTTAGTTCTGTACTCTCTATCAGACTAGTACTGTCCATAATTACATGTTACGGTTTGAAGAGCTTATGCATCAGTTGGTAGCACACAATCCTTCCTTCAATCCCATATTTTTCATCACACAGTTCTTAGAGGGATTGCGGCATGAGATTCGCGCCAGTGTTGTTTTACATCAACCAAAAGACTTGGACTCTGCCTTTTCCTTGGCTTCCATGCAAGAGGAGCTCTTGGACGCATTACCCCAGCGAGAGTATCGACGGCAAGAAGCGACACCACCACGAGCGGCTGATAAGTCTCCGTCGTATCTACTTTTCCAAACACTTTTGCCCTTGTTTTGTACTCTAACTTATATGATTTGAATGGAACTAACCCGGACTGACGCTGTTTTCAGCAGAATTACCATGGTGTTGTTTTATGTGCAGAAAACAAATATTCTCGGAATGACCTGAAACTCCACGGAACATCTTAAAAAAAACAATAAAAAATCCCCGCCAAAGATGAAGACCAGGGGGCCCACACCCTTCTCACAGGGTGGGGGGCGCCCCACCCCTAGGGCGCGCCCCCTACCTCATGGGCCCCCCTGTTGCGTCTCCGACTCCAACTCCACCTCCATATATTGAGTTTCGATGAGAAAAAAATCAGAGAGAAGAAATCATCGCGTTTTACGATACAGAGCCGCCGCCAAGCCCTAAAACCTCTCAGGAGGGCTGATCTGGAGTCCGTTCGGGGCTCCGGAGAAGGGAATTCGTCGCCGTCGTCATCATCAACCATCATCAATCACCAATTTCATGATGCTCACCACCGTGCGTGAGTAATTCCATCGTAGGCTTGCTGGACGGTGATGGGTTGCATGAGATTTATCATGTAATCGAGTTAGTTTTGTTAGGGTTTGATCCCTAGTATCCATTATGTTCTGAGATTGATGTTGCGATGATTTTTCTATGCTTAATGCTTGTCACTAGGGCCCGAGTGCCATGATTTCAGATCTGAACCTATTATGTTTTCATGAATATATGTGAGTTCTTGATCCTATCTTGCAAGTCTATAGTCACCTACTATGTGTTATGATCTGGCAACCCCGAAGTGATAATAATCGGGACCACTCCGGGTGATGACCATAGTTTGAGGAGTTCATGTATTCACTATGTGCTAATGCTTTGTTCCGGTTCTCTATTAAAAGGATGCCTTAACATCCCTTAGTTTCCAATAGGACCCCACTGCCACCGGAGGGTAGGACAAAAGATGTCATGCAAGTTCTTTTCCATAAGCACGTATGACTATATACGGAATACATGCCTACATTACATTGATGAATTGGAGCTAGTTCTGTGTCACCCTATGTTATGACTGTTACGTGATGAACCGCATCCGGCATAATTATCCATCACTGATCCGGTGCCTACGAGTTTTTCATATACTAGTTTACGCTTATTTACTTTCCCGCTGCTACTGCTACAATCACTACAAAATACCAAAAATATTACTTTTGCTGTCTTTACTTTTATTGCCGCTACCACCACTATCATATTACTTTGCTACTAAACACTTTGTTGCAGATACTAAGTTTCCAGGTGTGGTTGAATTGACAACTCAGCTGCTAATACTTGAGAATATTCTTTGGCTCCCCTTGTGTCGAATCAATAAATTTGGGTTGAATACTCTACCCTCGAAAGCTGTTGCGATCCCCTATACTTGTGGGTTATCAAGACCTTTTTCTGGCGCCGTTGCCGGGGAGCATAGCTCTATTCTTTGAGTCACTCGGGATTTACATCTGTTGGACACTATGAAGAACTTGAGAGATCCAAAAACCAAGATCTATCCCTCAACTACGAGGGGAGGTAAGGAACTGCCATCTAGCTCTGCACTTGATTCACCTTCTGTTATGAGTAAGTTTGCGACACCTACACCTGCTTCTGCTATTCGTTCTGATATGTCGCATGTTATTGATGATGCCACTTCTGCTATGCATGATACTTATGATGAAACTGTTTCTATGTCTGATACTACTGTGCCTCTTAGCGAATTTCTTGATGAACAAATTGCTAGGGCTAGAGAAAAAGAAATTATTGAATCTGAATACGATGATGATAGTGATGATGAAAACATGCCTGTTATTCCTGAAGGTTATCTTTTTGATAGGGAATCTTCTGCCGCTATTTTCGCTTGCAAGGATAGATATGAGCTTAAGAGGTTATTAATTAAATGGAACAAAGAATCACTTAGAGATAAAATGAGACCCGACCCTGCTTTTGCTACTTCACCTATATGTGTTCTTGATAAAGATTATGAATTCTCGGTTGATGCTGATATAATTACTTTGGTTGAATCTGATCCGTTTTATGGCTATGAATCTGAAACTGTTGTGGCACATCTTAGTAAGTTAAATGATATAGCTGCCATGTTCACTAATGATGAGAGATCACGTTACCTCTATTTACTCAAAATATTTCCGTTCTCATTAAAGGGTGATGCTAACATATGGTTTAATTCTCTTGATCCTAGTTGTGTGCGTAGTCCCCAGGATATGATTTATTACTTCTCTGCTAAATATTTCCTTGCTCATAAGAAACAAGCTGCTTTGAGGGAAATATACAACTTTGTGCAAATTAAAGAAGAGAGTCTCCCACAAGCTTGGGGGAGGCTTCTCAAGTTACTTAATGCTTTGCCTGATCATCCTCTTAAGAAACCCGAAATACTTGATATCTTTTATAATGGACTAACTGATGCTTCCAGAGATTACCTGGATAGTTGTGCTGGTTCTCTTTTCAGGGAAAGAACACCTGATGAAGCTGAAATTCTATTGAATAATATGTTGACAAATGAAAATAATTGGACACCTCCTGAGGCAACTCCTGAGCCAACTCCTGCTCCAATTACTGAGCCTATTCCTAAACCAACTCCGAAGAAGAGAGGTATTCTATTTCTCAGTCCCGAAGATATGCAAGAGGCAAAGAAATCTATGAGAGAGAAAGGTATTAAAGCTGAAGACATTAAGAATTTACCTCCTATTGAAGAAATACATGGTCTTAATATACCGCCTGTTGAAGAAACATATGATCTCAATTATTTATTCATTGAAGAACCTCCTGATCCCGGTATCCTGACACAGGTAGTAAAGGTAAATTCTCTCTATAGATATGATAAAGCTGAAGTCCCTCCTACTAAAATTGCTAGTCAGTGCTTGGATGAGTTTCATAACTTTATGTTTAAACAAGATGACTTTAATGCTTATTTTGGTAGACAGTTAAAAGAAAATGCTTATATGATTAGACGCTTGGGTGATTATATGGCTGATATTAAAGGTGAACTTAAACTTGTTAGCAAACATACTTCTATGGTTACCACTCAAGTAGAACAAGTACTTAAAGCTCAAAAAGAAGTGCTTGATGAAATGAATAGTAAGAAAAATGATTATGCTGTTAGAGTGGCTACTAGAACTGATAGAATGACTCAGGAACCTTTGTATCCTGAAGGCCACCCTAAGAGAATCGAGCAAGATTCTCAAAAAATAATATTGATGTTCCTAGTTCTTCTAAAAAGAAGAAGAAGAAAAATGATAGAACTGTGCAAACTTCTAGTGAATCTATTGCTGAACCACCTGATAATCCAAATGATAGATCTATGTCTGATGCTGAAACACAATCTGGTAATGAACATGAACCTAGTAAAAATATTGATGATGATGCTCAACCTAGTAATGATAACGATGTAGAAATTGAACCTGTTGTTGATCTTGATAACCCACAATCAAAGAATCAACGTTATGATAAAAGAGACTTTGTTGCTAGGAAACATGGTAAAGAAAGGGAAACTTGGGTTCAGAAACCCATGCCTTTTCCTCCAAAACCATCCAAGAAAAAGGATGATGAGGATTTTGAGCGCTTTGTTGAAATGATTAGGCCTATGTTTTTGCATATGCGATTAACTGATGTGCTCAAAACAAATCCTTATGCTAAATATGTGAAAGATATCATTACTAATAAAAGAAAGATACCGGAAGCTGAAATTTCCACCATGCTTGCTAATTATACTTTTAAGGGTGGAATACCAAAAAAACTTGGAGACCTCAGAGTACCTACTATACCTTGCTCCATTAAGAGAAATTATATTAAAACTGCTTTATGTGATCTTGGAGCCGGTGTTAGTGTTATGCCTCTCTCTTTATATGGTAGACTTGACTTAAATAAGCTGGCACCTACTGAAATATCCTTGCAAATGGCTGATAAATCAACTGCTATACCTGTTGGTATTTGTGAGGATGTGCCTGTTGTGGTTGCAAACGTTACTATTTTAACGGACTTTGTTATACTTGATATTCCCGAGGACGATAGTATGTCTATTATTCTTGGAAGACCTTTTCTTAATACTGCAGGGGCTGTTATTGATTGCAACAAAGGCAATAACACTTTTCATGTTAATGGTAATGAGCATACGGTACACTTTCCGAGGAAACAACCTCAAGTTCATAGTATCAACTCTATTGGAAAAATTCCATCGGTTATATTTGGAGGTTTTGGATTTCCTCTCCTACTGTCAAGAAGAAATATGATATACTTATTATAGGGGATGTGCATATCCCCGTTGAGGTAATTTAGTGTTATTCGAAATTTCTTCGGTTTCATGATTATCGGAATGAGTTTCTTAACAAGACCTGATCAACCTTGTTAGTGGATTCTTTTTTATGAGCATGAGATGGATGAAACTAGAAGCACAACCTTCTGTACCCTCTTTATACTTTCTGTTATTTATATTAAATAAAGTAAAAATAGTATTTTTTTCTGTTTGTTTCCTGACTTATCCGTGCAATATAAAATATCCCGAAAATAAAAGTCCTCAGAATGCCATGCCAATTTAACATGATTTTTTCGGGAATATTTGAGGATTTATTGTGCAAAAATTACCGCGGGAGGAGCTGCCACCTAGCCACGAGGGTGGTGGGCCCCCCTATAGGGCGCGCCCCCTGCCTCGTGGGCCCACGGTGGCCCTCCTCCACTTATCCCAGCACCCATCTTCTTCCTCTATCTCACACAAACCCGAAAAACCAATTCAAGCACGAGTTCCAGCCACTTTTGCTATGATTTTCGATCTCCTTGCTCAAAGCACCTCTCGCAAAACTGCTTGGGGAGATTGTTCCTTGGCATGTGACTCCTCCATTGGTCCAATTAGTTTTTGTTCTAGTGCTTTATTCTTTGCAAATTTGTGCTGCATAGGTGACCATGTTCTTGAGCTTGCATGTCAAATTTATACGGTTCCAAGTAGTTCTAATGCTTGATATAGGCTCTAGGCACTTGTAGGAGTAGTTACTATCAGTTTTATTGAGGTTGGTTTACTTTTATTTTGAAGTTAATAAAAATTTCAGATTATTTCAGAAAAATAATGAGGAGATTTTTGAGGGGCTCATCAAGCCAAAGCTCAAAGAGAAAGGCACCGAAGCCTACGTATAATTTGCCACGCACCGCGGAGATTCGGGCGTGTGAATGGCCTTCTGAAGATTTCTTGAGAGCAGCCGGTATCTATGAAGACTTTCATGAATTGGCTCACAATGCAGGCCTCACCGCTTTCCTCCACGACCAATGCGATCAGTATCTCTTGCTCACAAATACTTTTGTGCAAAACTTTCATTTTCATTCTAGGAACTCACCACCTACGGTGGAGTTTCATTTATATGATGAGCATAAGAAGATGTCACTTTATGATTTCTGTCGGATTTGTTTAGTCCCTTTTGAGGGCAAGACAGAAGAACCACATCATGATGATGTGGCTGGGTTTATTCATAATATCACTGTAGGAGAAACCAGGAAGGTTTCCGACGCACGAATTACTAGCATACATTTTCCTGTTTTGCGTTACTTTGCATTATTTGCTAGTCGTTGTTTAATTGGACGCGGAAATTCTGGAAACCTTAGTATCCTTGATTTAATTATTCTACTCCAAGATTTATATAGTGATAACACTTTTAGTTTGGGCGGTATTATTGCTAGACGTTTAAATATGAACCGTACTAAGGGCCCCATTTTTGGAGGCATCTATGCCACACGCCTAGCCGCACACTTTAACATACCTATTAGGCATGCTGAGAAGGAAGAAAAGGTGCTGCCCCATGTTTATCTAGATCATAAAAGTATGGTGACACATGATTTTATTGTTAAAAATAGGGCAGGGGAGCTTAAATATCAATTGTTCTTTAATAAACATCATCCTGAGACTATTACCTTGTCTGCTCCTTCTTTGTTTGATTTGATTGTAGGCACGTATCTTGTTCCGTTGACGGCTATTCACGCCTACCGAAACCCTGCACCAGTCGAGGAGCCAGAACAGGAACCACAAGATGAGCCTCCGTGACAATCTGTTTATTCTTGGGATCCAGATATGACTGTTAGCAAGTGGCAGTCAGAGTCTTCTTCTTCATCACAGTATGATCCCAACTATTCCTCCTCGTCACAGTACGACCCCAACAACTATTATTATGGATATCCGCCAGGCCAGCCGTGGCCATAGACCAACTTAGGCCAAAAGCCTAAGCTTGGGGGAGTACGTATTTCTCACCGACATTACATTTATGTTCACACACACTCATTGCTAGATGTCGGTGCTCATACTTTTTCATTGTAATATCAATGCTAGTATATTTTCCTTTTCCTGCTTTCTTCTTGTGTGTTTGTTAAACCTTAAAAAAACAAAAAAAATTAGTAGTAGTTTATTTTTCTGCTGTAGTAGTAATTAAAAAGAAAACCCAAAAATATTGCATGTTCTTCTTTTGCTTGCTGGGAGCTTTCCCGTGTAAATAGTTTTATTTCTTCTCTTTTCTTTGGGGGTCAGTAGGAGAAGACCATAATTAAATTATTGAAGTGGCTCTTATATGCATTATTGTTGATTTAACCAAGAGCCCATATTGCCTTGTCTTCTCCTGTTTATTGAATGCTCGCAGATTCCAGCTTAGTCCAATGCACGTACACTCTTATTATTATTCACACTGTTTGGTCATGCAAGTGAAAGGCAATTATGATGATATATGATGGACTGACTGAGATGAGAAAAGCTGGTATGAACTCGACCTCTTTTGTTTTTGTAAATATGATGAGTCCCTCATTCTTGATTCAGCTTATTATGAATAAACATGTTTGCAATGACAATTAGAGATCATAGTTGCTTGTGTCATGCTTGATTAGCTATGAGTTATAATGATTTACCTTGTATGACAACATGCTATTGAGATGATTATGTTGTGGTATGATGGGGTGGTATCCTCCTTTGAATGATTTAAGTGACTTGACTTGGCACATGTTCATGCATGTAGTTGAAACAAAATCAACATAGCCTTCACGATATTTATGTTCATGGTGGATTATATCCTACTCATGCTTGCATTCAATGTTTATTAATTTTAGTGCATGTACATGGCCGTTGTCGCTCTCTAGTTGGTCGCTTCCCAGTCTTTTGCTAGCCTTCACCTGTACTAAGCGGGAATATTGCTTGTGCATCCAAATCCCTTAAACCCCAAAGTTATTCCAGATGAGTCCACTATACCTTCCTATTTGTGGTATCTACCTGCCGTTCCAAGTAAATTTGTATGTGCCAAACTCTAAACCTTCAAATAAACATTCTGTTTTGTATGCTCGAATAGCTCATGTATCAACAAAGGTTGTCCTTATCTTTCGTGTTAGGCGGGTTATTCTCAAGAGGAGTGGACTCCGCTCCTCACTCACGAGAAAATGGCTAGTCACGGGGATGCCCAGTCCCATGCTTTATGCAAACTAAATCAAAATTAATTGCAACCAAAACTCCCCCTAGGACCTGATGTATGTTGGAGGCACTCGTTGTTTCGAGCAAGCCATGGATTGATACTTGTTGGTGGAGGGGGAGTATAAACTTTACCATTCTGTTTGCGAACCGCCTATAATGTGTTTAGCATGGAAGATATCGCAATCTCTTACTTGTTATGTTGACAATGAAAGTACATAGCTCAAAATACAATTTATCTCTATTTCAAAACCGATCTCTCGCACCTCTACAAATCCCTGCTTCCCTCTGTGGAGGGCCTATCCATTTACTTTTATGTTGAGTCATCACCCTCTTATTAAAAAGCACTAGCTGGAGAGCACAGCTGTCATTTGCATTCATCACTGTTAATTTATATTGGGTGTGACTATGATTGGATCTCTTTTACCATGAATTACAATGTCTAGTCAGTCCTTGATCTTTAAAGGTGCTCTGCATTTATGTTTTGCGGTCTCAGAAAGGGCTAGCGAGATACCATCTTGTTATATCATATTATGATTGTTTTGAGAAAGTGTTGTCATCCGAGATTTATTATTATGACTTGCTAGTTGATTATGCTATTGATATGAGTAACTGTGAGACCTGAGAATTATTGCAAACGTGGTTAGTTATGATTTATGCTGAAAACTTGAATGCTGGCTTGACATAGTTACAACAAGAAGAGCAAACAGAGTTTGTAAAAGTTTTTCTTTCTTTCTTTCAGTTTGTCAACTGAATTGCTTGAGGACAAGCAAGGGTTTAAGCTCGGGGGAGTTGATACGTCTCCGTCGTATCTACTTTTCCAAACACTTTTGCCCTTGTTTTGGACTCTAACTTGTATGATTTGAATGGAACTAACCCGGACTGACGCTGTTTTCAGCAGAATTACCATGGTGTTGTTTTATGTGCAGAAAACAAATATTCTCGGAATGACCTAAAACTCCACGGAACATCTTAGAAAAAAAACTAAAAAATCCTCACCAAAGATGAAGACCAGGGGGCCCACACCCTTCTCACGAGGGTGGGGGGCGCCCCCCCCCTAGGGCGCGCCCCCCTACCTCGTGGGCCCCCTGTTGCGTCTCCGACTCCAACTCCACCTCCATATATTAAGTTTCAATGAGAAAAAAATCAGAGAGAAGAAATCATCGCGTTTTACGATACGGAGCCGCCGCTAAGCCCTAAAACCTCTCGGGAGGGCTGATCTGGAGTCCGTTCGGGGCTCCGGAGAGGAGGATTCGTCGGCGTCGTCATCATCAACCATCCTCAATCACCAATTTCATGATGCTCACCACCGTGCATGAGTAATTCCATCATAGGCTTGCTGGACGGTGATGGGTTGTGCCGTGGAATTGTCACGACAGATGTCCTTAGTGTCAGGACTTAGTCACGAGGCCAACGCAATTATGTGGTAGCTTGAGAGGGGTTGAGCGGGACGAGAGACGCGATGTTTTACCCAGGTTCGGCCCCTCACGGTGGAGGTAAAAGCCTACATCCTGCTTCATTGATATTGATGATGATGATCACGGTTACAGGAGTGCTCTATCTCGAGAGCTATTGTCTAAACCTAACTTGTCCAACTTGTGGAACTTGTGAATCTTCTTCCCTTTTGGGGAGCCCTGCCCCTCCTTATATATGTTGGAGGGGCGGGTTACATGTGGAGTCCTATTAGGATTGGGACTAGTCTATCTCTAATACAAACCGGATACAAGTCCAGGTATTAACTCCTTGTAAGATAAATGTTCCTCATGCCTTTCCTCTTAAACCGGCCCACCATTAACCTAAACCGGCCTGCTGGCCCTTGGGCCTTGTCATGCATCTGGAATACGCGCCAGGTCACCAATGAATCTTCAGGCTCGTGAATCATCATACCAGTGAACCGCCAGACATGTAAACCGCCAATCCTCTGGCGGTTTACCAATGAAACGCCTAGTCCGGCCGGGATTTACTTCCGGCCGGTTTACGCCACGGGGTATATCCCTGACATATCCCCCAAGTTTAGCTTGGATTTATTCATGGTAAACTTATGCTGCAAAAGAAACACAAGAACAAATTTGACAGGTTGTGCTCCGAGTTAAGAATTCTTGTAAACCGGTACCTGATCACCCTTAAGTCCTTGTTGTTTCCTCCTTCTGGGAAGTCCGGGTCAATAGACCAGCTTCATAATCAATTTGCCGACATTGGTTTGTCATAGAAATATTGTGAAGAATAACTCCTTTGATTCAGCTCCCAAAGCGCCGGTTTAAGAGATATGGGTCTTGAAATACTTATCTGATATTCAGCCGGTTTGAAGATATAAAACTTGCCGGTTTGAGAATGTTAAACTGTGCCGGTATAAGACTTGAACTTGCCGGTTTATCATTACCGGTTTTCAAATATTGACGACACCGGGTCATAATTGTTGTCGACACCGGGTCATGTAACTGATCTTCCTGATTTGCTCAAAACTGGTAAAATGAAGATGTTCCTCCTTTATATGCATAATACATGTAGCCCCCAAGTCTTAAGAGGAGAACATAGTGATAACTTAAGACTTGCTCCAATAAGTGTTTCAACCTTGAAGAAATCCGGTTTGTTCATCTAAAAAATGAATACTCCATATATGTAGCCCCCAAGTGCCGGATTGTCATGCTTGCAGCGACCTGGGACTTGTAATTTCTTATAAAAACTTCAATCAGTGTAACCCCCAAGGGCCGGGTCATTATGCAATAATGAGAAGGAACTTTGTAAATATAATTATGTAGATTTTAGCAGTGATGTGTAGCCCCCAAGGGCCGGCTTAGTAAGATAATACTGAACCGGGACTTGATATATACTTCAATGAAAATAACATCTTATAATGTAGCTTCCATCGTAGGGCTTGAACCCACGTCCACAAGGTTAAGAGCTTTGTACTTTACCAACTGAGCAATGGATCCTTCAATATTATGGACGAAAACTTGTGTACCTTGAATTGTTGACAGGAGCAATTGGTAGCCCCCAAGGGCCCGCTCATTATAATATGATGAGTCGGGTCTTCAATAAGACTAGTAAAAATGATTTTGCATTAGCCCCCAAGTGCCATGGTGCATGCTGGCAGTGACATGGGACTTGTATATTCGATGTAATCTCGATTTGAACAATGTAGCCCCCAAGTGCCGGGTCGTAAGCCTGCAGCGACTCGGGACTATTTCCTCCATTGTAAAATAAATCATGCCCATTGATAAAAATAATAGCCATTGTGCTAAAGCGACTTTGAAAACCTCAATCATAACACTGGTTATTGATAATCACAATAGAAATCCAGCCATGTTGGCTATTTGAATAATATACCCAATGATTTATAAGCGCATAATTCCAATGGCGCAATCCAAATATATACTGGCGACTTATAGTCCAAAGCCAGGCCGGTTCAATAAACACCGGTGATTTGTAATTATGCTTTATTCAACCTGTTTCTGCATACAACAAGTTTAAAGTGTCCTGGCGGTTTACCGCCGGACGGGTCATAACGCCCAACATATAACCCGGGTTTATAACCAAGGCTGCACTTAAGAATAATCAAATATGAAATATATCATACCTGTGACATTGAATCACATTGTTTGGTTTTACCAACTTTTTGTAGTAAAGGTGATAACCCCAATCTCGAGTACTGATAACTCTTTCCTTATTGTGCCGGTTTATGATAAAACCGTACCGGGTTATGATAGACACTGGATTATCCATATATATACTGGCGACTTGTAGTCGAACCGGACCGGGTTAATAATCGCCGGATTATAATTGGTCATGTACTGACAACTTGTAGTTGAAGGTCAAGCCGGGTTAACGAACACCGGTTTACTTCATAATAAGATGGTAACATAAAATCAAACCGGGCAGATAGTCTCCGGATTAAGATTTGACCGTGTTCCACCAATTTGTAATTGACAACCGAACCGGATTAACAATGTCGGTTTAAAAACGCAACAGAAGTAAAAGGAAATATTTATTAAAGCAAATTTCAAGCAAAGGGAATGATAAAACCATTTGCAAAAAGAGGCTATTGAGCCGATCAAATGGCGTTACCATGGTCGGACACGACCAAGCCCCCGATAGGCGTAGCTATGGTTCAAGTCAGCCAGGTCCCCAAATGAAACAATGGCATTATCCCGATCAAAAGGCGTGGCAATGGTTCTGGTTCGACCAAGCCCCAAAGTGATTCTGTGGCCTTAGGCCGATCAAGAGGCGTGATTATGGTTCAGACGTGACCACAAGTCCCCAAGTGATGCATTGGCATTACGCCGATCAAGAGGTGTAGCGATGGTTCGGGTTCGACCAAAGCCCCCAAGTGATGCTGTGGCACTAGGCTGATCAAGAGGCGTGACTATGGTTCAGACGTGACCACAAGTCCCCAAGTGATGTTGTGGCTTTCCGCCTACCAAATGGCGTTGCTATGGTTCGGACGCGACCAAGCCCCCAAGTGATATTGTGGCATTGCGCCGATCAAGAGGTGTGATTATGGTTCGGATACGACCAAAGCCCCCAAGTGATCAAGAATATGATAACCCAATAAAGCATGATACCCATGTTTGAGCCGCGCATCATGGCAGCAGGTCCTCTTTGGCACCCTTTAACTTTTTGCAAGAGATAAATCCTTCTTGAACCGGATGTTAAACCGGATATTGAGAGCTTCAAAGCTTCGTGATTTAATCTGTCCTACATTGAAGAACTTGCAAGACAAAGTAATGGCTCCTCTTTTTTAAAAGGAAGCAATATATAATATAAAAATATACCGGATGGATTTCACCTGATGCGTCAGGTCAGAGATTATCACCGCGGAGTTGATGATCACCGGGTGAAGCTGAAATTACTCACAGGCGAGTCGGCCGCGGGAGCTAAGCAGATGAGCCGGCCCGGTGTTATAAACCGGCGCAGACGAGCAAATTGTCCTCCACGTTGTAGACCGGCGCAGACGCGTGAACCGGCCGCGAGGGTGGACGGGCGAGTTGTCCGTATCGTTGTGAACCGGTGCGGCCGCGAGAGACGGCCACGGCGTTGTAAACCGGCGCGGGAGTCCATTGAGTAATGACGACCACCTTTGCAAAAAGATGTTGACGTGCCTCCATCTCCGCGGTATAATATCACTTTTTGTCATAAATAATTACCCTGCATAAACAATGTTGCAGACCAAGGCAAAGATAAATTTGTTCTTTGACAAAAACAATATGTGCTAATAAAACAAACTTGGATGGATATCACCTGATTTGTTCGGACGACAGATGATCCGTTCATCGCGACAGAGGCGGCTCAGGCAGGCCGACAATTCAATATAGTCCCGGCGGTTCAGGCAAAGACCCTCCGGGTCATTAAACACCTGGCAACTTGACTTTTCTTTCAGCAATGACGAAGCCACGACAACGGAGACAGCCGACTTAGAATTGGCGATGACTCAAGGCCGCAGAAACACACAGCAGAGGAAGCGGCTCCTACAAAGCCAACGACTTAGTCGCGGGTCGACTTATCCTGACGTATGTTCTGTAGGCAGTAATTGCACGGTAATCTGACCAAAATTTGACCAAGTGATGGCATTCACATCCAATCAAACTTTGAAACGGCCCGTGGTGTTCGGTGGCCCTCCAAACATGGCGGGGTTCGATCAGACCGCCCGGCGGGGGTGGCTCGAGGCCGGCTCAGCGAGGCAGCTCAACGCGGCGGCGGCGTAGCTGTGCCAGCCATGCGAGGCGGAGGCGCGAGGCCACAGCGACTGCGAGGCCGGGTAGTTCGACACCGGCCACGGCGGCTCGATGCGACGGGAAAACCGTGATGATGGCGACTGCTGTAAGTCCCCTTGGAGACATGTCCAGTGAGGCCGCGTGTGCCTAAGCAGGCGACAGGAAGAGACGAGATGGGCGAGGTCGAGTCCGTGACTTCCCTCTGCGGGCGGAGCTTCTCGCGGTGGCAATGAGGTGAGGTCGAATCCGAGATGGCAACCGAAGGCGAGGCGACTAGGATGCAAGGTCAACCCCGAACCCAAATTGAAGAAGCGCTGGTGGAGGTGGGGCACGCGGCCGAGTCGCGGCGCGGCGGCTCAAGGCGTGGCTTGGAAGGCGCAAGAAACGGGGCGGCTCAGGGCCGGCCCTAACAGAAGTAGTAGAGGCCATTGGAGGCAAACGACAGCAGAAGCAGCTTGCTGGCACAGGCGAGACGAGGTGAAGCGCGTGCGGCGAGTCCGACGGAGGCAAAGCGCTGTGGATATTTGTCAGGTCCGGAACAATTCCTTTTTTCACGGAGTATGGGCTGCCTGATTTTCCCTTGTATGCCTGTACTTCTTCCGGTTTCAGATTCTCCTTAGCTGCCCTTTCCTCTTTTTTTATTGATCAACCGGGAGCAACCTCAGCTGGTAACACATCTACCAGATCAAGTAGAACTAGGAACAGCCGGCGGATTTGTGACGGAGGCGGAGCGAAGTCAGCTGCGGTTGTGGTTGGTTTGGACGGATCCACATACGCGTCCCTTTTTTTTTAAACGGGCTGAGCAACTTTTTACTAGTGCCTTCACACGTCACCGAACTATGGATGCTACAGCAACTCGGCGGAACAGCAAGGACTAGCGCGGCTGCAGCAACTCGGCGAAACAGCAAGGACTAGCGGAGCTGCGGCAACTCGGCAGAATCTGTGGTCGGACGGATCGCTTGAACTCCAGTTGGCCTCGGATTAGTAACGTGGCAGATAAATCACCTCGTGCAGAAGATCTCGTCTCGGACTCGGCGGATCGAGACGACGCGACGGCGACGCATATAGCCCGGCTCTTTTTCATCCAGAAAATTGCGAGTCCTCGATCCCTAGAAGAGATCCCTCCAAGAACTCAACACCACCGTACGCAGGCCCCACGGTGGGCACCAACTGTCGTGGAACTGTCACGACAGATGTCCTTAGTGTCAGGACTTAGTCGCGAGGCCAACGCATTTATGTGGTAGCTTGAGAGGGGTTGAGCGGGACGAGAGACGCGATGTTTTACCCAGGTTCGGCCCCTCACGGTGGAGATAAAAGCCTACATCCTGCTTCATTGATATTGATGATGATGATCACGGTTAGAGGAGTGCTCTATCTCGAGAGCTATTGTCTAAACCTAACTTGTCCAACTTGTGGAACTTGTGAATCTTCTTCCCTTTTGGGGAGCCCTGCCCCTCCTTATATATGTTGGAGGGGCGGGTTACATGTGGAGTCCTATTAGGATTAGGATTAGTCTATCTCTAATACAAACCGGATACAAGTCCAGGTATTAACTCCTTGTAAGATAAATATTCCTCATGCCTTTCCTCTTAAACCGGCCCACCATTAACCTAAACCGGCCTGCTGGCCCTTGGGCCTTGTCATGCATCTGGAATACGCGCCGGGTCACCAATGAATCTTCAGGCTCGTGAATCGTCATACCAGTGAACCGCCAGACATGTAAACCGCTAGAGGATTGGCGGTTTACCAATGAAACGCCTAGTCCTGCCGGGTTATACTTCCGGCCGGTTTACACCGCGGCGTATATCCCCGACAGGTTGGATGAGATTTATCATGTAATCGAGTTAGTTTTGTTAGGGTTTGATCCCTAGTATCCATTATGTTCTGAGATTGATGTTGCTATGACTTTGCTATGCTTAATGCTTGTCACTAGGGCCCAAGTGCCATGATTTCAGATCTGAACCTATTATGTTTTCATGAATATATGTGAGTTCTTGATCCTATCTTGCAAGTCTATAGTCACCTACTATGTGTTATGATCCGGCAACCCCGAAGTGACAATAATCGGGACCACTCCCGGTGATGACCATAGTTTGAGGAGTTCATGTATTCACTATGTGCTAATGCTTTGTTCCGGTTCTCTATTAAAAGGAGGCCTTAATATCCCTTAGTTTCCAATAGGACCCCGCTGCCACGGGAGGGTAGGACAAAAGATGTCATGCAAATTCTTTTCCATAAGCACGTATGACTATATACGGAATACATGCCTACATTACATTGATGAATTGGAGCTAGTTCTGTGTCACCCTATGTTTGACTGTTACATGATGAACCGCATCCGGCATAATTATCCATCACTGATCCGGTGCCTATGAGTTTTCCATATACTGGTTTACGCTTATTTACTTGCCCGCTGCTACTGTTACAATCACAACAAAATACCAAAAATATTACTTTTGCTGTCTTTACTTTTGTTGCCGCTACCACCACTACCATATTACTTTGCTACTAAACACTTTGCTGCAGATACTAAGTTTCCAGGTGTGGTTGAATTGACAACTCGGCTGCTAATACTTGAGAATATTCTTTGGCTCCCCTTGTGTCGAATCAATAAATTTGGATTGAATACTTTACCCTCGAAAGCTGTTGCGATCCCCTTTACTTGTGGGTTATCAGCGGCTGATCGGCCCTTGATGGCATTGGGTGTGCCACCGGTGGTGCGAGCAGCAGCTCCCGGGATTCCAGTCGTGGCTGAAGATAGGTGCGGGGTCGAGACGGCCAATCCGCCCGACCGGGCACAAGTAGGAGATAACCGTGTTGCTTCTCCGGAAATACAAACGAGCATGAGGGCTTTGTTTTAAATGTGGGGAGCGTTGAGGCCAAGGTCACCAGTGTGCCGCCACGATCCAACTCCATCTGGTCGAGGAGTTGCTCGATCTTCTCCAAGCGGGTGATCAATTTCAAGATCAACAGGCAGAGGACTCAGATGATGAAGTGCTCATGTCTATTTCGAAACTGGCCACCACAGGGCAAACAACACCTCATACAGTGCGCCTCGTCGGCAAAATTGACTCCAAGGAAGTTCTAATTCTGGTGGACTCCGGCAGCTCTCACAGTTTTGTCAGTGAGGTAGTCGCGATGACATTGGCAGACAAAATACATAAAACTGCAAGCTCTTCCGTGAAAATTGTTGATGGAGGGATACTGAAATGTGATAGCATGATTCCCCAATGTTCATGGTAGACACAAGGGCAAGAATTTGCAACAGACATTCGAGTACTCCCTCTTGGCTATTATGATATGGTAGTAGGCATGGACTAGCTCTAGCGTTGTGAACCCATGTGGGTTGATTGGGAGCACAAGCGACTCCAATTCCAACATGAAGGGCAGTGGATCAAGTTGGTCGGGGTACAACCACAGCTAGCTATTGTCCCACAGATTTCAGCAGTGCAGTTGCAAGAATTGGAAGACCAGCATGTGGTGTCGGATTCAGGGTTCCGCAGACCCTTGAGAGGTTTGAACTCTGGATGCGTGTGAAGAACTCTCCCCTCCCAATCTGTTTGCTCGATGATTCCATGGCCTAGCTCGACGAACCCAAGGGACAAGAGACACATCGGTTTATCCTGGTTCCGGCCACCTTGAGGTGTAATACCCTACTCTTGCTTTGTGGTGGATTGCCTCGAGGGGGTGAGGATGAACTAGTACAGTGGTGGAACAGCCTCAGGAGATGAGGTGTTCTTGAGCTCGATGAGCTAGTGGGTGAGAGGATGATATGAATGATCCCCCTTCTATGGTGGTGGCTAAGTCCTATTTATAGTAGCCTTGGTCTTCTTCCCAAATGTAAGGCGGGAAGGGATCCCACAACGGCCAAAATTAAAGATGGACAACTAGTACAAGTTATCCTGACAAAAAGTAGTCTTCGCCTACGAAAGCCTCTAGTGGTGACGCCAAGGTGGGCTCCGCGACGACCTCCGTCCTACCGTCCTGGCAGTCTTGGTCTTGTTGCATCAATATGGAAACTTTTGCTTGATTCCTCGGGACTCCGCGCCTGCGCTTACCTCCTTGGCACCAAACGGGAAACTGGTACACTGCACCCGCTGGCGCCCGCCTGGCCTTGGTCGTCATGGCTCATGTCATGTGAACCTCGTGAGGTGCACCTTGCCTTGATAACTCCGCTCCTCGGGAGCCAGACTGGTGAGGCCACCCCCAGGGAGGTCTTGGTGTCACCCGCCTAGCGAGGCTTGGCCCCTCGCGAGGGTCTTGAGTTGTTGTTGCTGAAGCTAGGCAGTACCAGGCTGTTGACGGAGCCACGCCGTGGGCCGCGGGTAGGCAAGTCTAGGTACCACCGTTCCCAGGACGCCGACATGCGGTGGCACATGTGGTGCTCCTCTGCAGAGTTGAGACAGACTCCAAGTGTCACGCACCAGATGCAGAGCACCCAGAAAGAGCAGCGTTGCTAGAAGAATTCGACATGGTATTCGCTGAACCTACTACACTGCCAAAACACAAGCCATGGGACCACACAATTTAGTTATTGGAGGGCACAAAGCTGGTGAATATCAGGCCATACTGCTACACTCCTGAGCAGAAAACAGAGATTGAGAAGCAAGTCAGAGAGATGTTGAAACAAGGCCTAATTGTACCCAGCACGAGCCCTTTCTCTTCTTCGATGCTACTCGTCAAGAAGAAGAAGGACCAAACGTGGCATTTTTGTGTGGACTTTCGCCATTTGAATGCCATCACGATAAAGCCCAACTTCCCTCTGCAGATTATCGATGAGCTTCTGGATGAATTGGCAGGATCCAAATGGTTCTCGAAGCTTGACTTATGTGTTGGGTTTAATCAAATAAGATTGGTGGAACAAGAAGAGGAGAAGACAGCTTTCACAACCCATCAAGGGTAATTCCAGTTCCAGGTGCTTCCGTATGGTGTCACCGGAGGCCCTAGCACATTCCAATCAGTGGTGACGATTGTCTTGTCCCCTCTACTCCACCACGGGGTTCTCGTTTTCATGGACGATATACTGGTGCACTCCGCGACTCTGAGGAGGCGCCTACAGCTGTTGCATCAGGTACTATAACTCCCGAGAGACAATGAATTGGATGCAAAACGCTCCAGGTGCTCGTTCGCTCAAAACCAGATCACCTATTTGGGCCATCAGATCAGTGAACAAGGGGTTGCCGCTATGACGGAGCATGTACAGACAGTTCAAGACTGGAAGCAACCCGCCAATGTCAAGGAGCTGCGGTGTTTCTTGGGACTGTCAGGCTATTACAGAAAATTCATCAAATTTTTTGCATCCATTAGGCAACCACTCAATGGCCTGCTCAAGAAGAATTTCGTGTTCATGTGGAATCCGACAAGAAAGGTGTCGTTTCAGGCTCTCAAGCAAGCACTGGTCACTGCACCTGTGCTCGCGTTGCCCGATTTCTCAAAGCAAATTGTCGTGGAGACAAATGCCAGCGCAACAGGGACTGGCGCGGTGCTTATGCAGGATGGACACCCCGTCGCTTACTTAAGCAAGAGCCTTGCTCCCTGCAGTCTGGGACTATCAACATACGAGAAGGAGTGCTTGGCCATGTTGCTGGCTGTCGATCATTGCCGGCCGTATGTACAACACTCTGAATTTATCATCCGGACGAACCAACGCAGCTTGCTCAACCTGACTGATCAGTGCCTCAATACACCTATCCAACAGCGTGCTTTCACCAGCTGGTCGGGATTCGTTTCCAAATACAGTACAACGTAGGGGTGGCCAATCGAGCGGCTAATGCTCTCTCCAGGCGCACGCATACGAATGCGCACGAGCTGGCGGCAGTGACTCTCGCACAGCCAGCCTGGTTGGACACGATTTGGGCAAGTTACCAGCAAGATGGAGTGGCTCAACAGTTGATGACCAGGTTAGTTTTGGACAGCAAAAGCGATCCGGGCTTTGAGTTGAGTGATGGTGTCATCAAGTTTCATGGGCATATATGGATCGGCAAGGACCCGGAAACCCAATCGGCCCTTATCTCAGTAGTCCATGACAGTGCAGTAGGGGGTCACTCTGGGTTTCATGCAACGTATCATCGAGTGTGACGGTTGTTTGCGTGGAAAGGCCTCAAGGAGATGGTGCACGCTTTTGTCAAACAGTGCCAAATTTGCCAGCGAGCGAAAATGGAGAGAGTGGCTCCAGCTGGACTCTTACAACCCTTACCGATTCCCAAGTGGTTGTGGGCAGTGATTTCCTTGGATTTCATCGAAGGGTTGCCACGATCAGGAGGTTACGACATCATCCTTATGGTAGTGGACAAGTTCTCTAAATATGGCCACTTCTTAGCCATGAAGCACCCATACATAGCTCTCTCGGTGGCGACTACATTCATGCAAAACATCTTCAAGCTGCACGGTCTTCCCATGGCGATCATGTCTGACAGAGGTTGTATCTTCACAAGTGCCTTGTGGCAGGAGCTCTTTAAACTGGCTCAAACGCAACTCCGCATGACCTCTTCTTACCATCCTCAGACAAATGGGCAAACAGAACGAGTCAACCAGTGTTTGGAGACGTATCTGCGCTGTTCAGTTCATGCATGCCCCAAGAATTGGTTCAGGTGGTTGTTCCTTGCTGAGTAGTGGTACAACACAACTTTTCACTCATCCTTGGGGGGAACCGCCTTTGAAGTGATATATGGCACCATGCCCCGAGAGTTTGGGGTGAACCAAGTGGATGAGTGTACTGTTCCAGACCTGGCATCTTGGCTCAAGGAAAGAGAAGTCATGCTGGAGCTGCTCCAACCACAGCTCAAACAAGCCAGGAAAGGATGAAAAAGAAAGCGGATAAAAAACGCAGTGATTGCGAGTTCACCGTGGGCGATGTTGTTTTCCTCATACTGCAGCCATTCATTCAGACATCGGTGGCGCAACGCCCATTCCAGAAGCTGGCATTCCAATACTACGGGCCATACAAGGTTGTGGAGCGAGTGGGGAAGGTTGCATACAAGTTGCAGCTGCTGCCAGAGAGCAAGATTCAGCCGGTAGCCCATGTGTCATAGCTGAAGAAGGCAATTGGCGGAGACATTCTAGTGGAATCCGAACTTCATCCGAATGATGAAATTCTTCGCAAGGAGCGAGTGCCGACAGCCATCCTTGCCAAGAAGACAATCAAGACAGCGAAGGCCCTGGTGCGTTGGGACGAACTATGAGATTCCATGGCCACTTGGGAAGAGATTACTCAGCTCGGCAAGCGCTTTCCATCTACATTTGCTTGGAGACAAGCCATGCCCCAAGGTGGGAGAATGTTAGAACTGCACCACCCCAACACCTGACCGGCGGGCCCCAGGAGCAGGTTGACCCCACGGTCAGCCATGACGACCCATGTAGAGGACAGCTCAATAGGCGATGACGTACGCGATGCAAGACGGGGATTGGTCCAGAACT
>NC_057794.1:517691081-517699251 GCF_018294505.1 Triticum aestivum
TAATATGACTTGAACCGGAGCTGATCTCCTAGAACTCGTCCTATCTATCGATCCCCTTCCTTCCTTCTCCTACCTACTCCCGTTCCTCCTCCTCCTTCTAGATCCACCACGACCAGACATGTTACATTGCCCTTCCTCATTAAAGTCAAACCCAACTACTAAAATGGATGATGTGCGTAAATTAACATTTTCTCTCTCGATTAATGTGACAATTGGCATTTGGCGGCCCAAGAGAGGTTCTATTCTTTCAATCCTCACCATATATTAATCACCATAAATCATACAATCGGCATTTGCCCACTCTGTTACGCGGGGCGGCACCTCATTGAACAAGCAAACCATCATATTATGTAGTCATACAAAATTTGGATATCCCATAGGCTACATGCGCGCAGATCATGCATGTGTTGGTGGTCACGCGCGCATGCATCCTCCGAACTTAACCAATTCCTTCATGTCCGTGTAGCCTAACTGCCGCCGAAATGACGCCACGGCCCACGAAAATGTAGCAAACTCGCCGAGGCCATGGGGTTTATTTGTTCATCCACTTTCCGTCGAAACCCTTTTCGTCCACATCTGGCCACCTTTGCTCCCTCACTGGCGACCAGAAAACCCTTGCCAACCAGCCATCCTGAAACCCTAGCAACCCATGGGCCTCTTCGGCAGGAAGGGGAAGGGGAAGGGGAGGCTCAGCGCCGACGCGAGCTCTTCCTCTTACACCAGCGGCGGCTAGACGCGGTGGGGATCGAGTGCGTCTGTACATACCAGTCCACCAAGCGCGATGGAACTGGAAGTACCGCCCTTCCCTGCAGTATCTGGATGTGAACCTGTCGCACGGCTGGCTTCTGGATCCTGAAGTGCATCCCCATTCCGGCGGCACGAGCTCCTTACGCCGGAGCAGCGCGCGATGCGTGTCTACGCGCCAGACTCCCCCAACTAGGAGCGCTGGATTGCGCTAGACCATGAGGAGGAGCGTCGCCGCGGCTTCCACATCGACCACAACGTTCATCCGCCGCCCCCACAGGTATTGCCAGAGGAGGAGGCGGAGGCGGAGTACCAAGCTGCCCTCGAGGAGGCCCTAGAGCGCACGCTGGAGGAGAGTCGGCTCGAGGAGGATGCCCATTGAGATGGGCTGGAGCATGCACTTGCCTTGTCAGCGGCGGGGACTCTGTCCAAGCCCCATTGTTCGTCCCGCCACTATGCCGCTGCCGCCCTTCGTCAAACCCAAGGCCGAGGCGGAGCCGGAGCGTGAGCCCACGTCCATGCAGAAGCGGTCGCCGCCAGCGCCCACTTGGCCGAAGGATTCCTATTCATGGACAAGCTAGCTCCGCGAGTGGGTGAGCGCGCCTCCCTACTACTACGCCTCCACGCCCAAAGAGGAGGCGGCACACCTTGAGTGGTGGAAGGCGCATTGGCTCGCCGAGGAGGGGGGCGACGTCGAGCGGCAGATGCGCAGCAGCAGCTACACCGTGACCAGCAGACGTTGCGCCTTGAGGAGGAGGAGGAGGAGCGTGCCCGCCTCGCCGCAGCTGACGCTGGAGGAGGCTGTCCTGGCGGCCTATCAAGCCGCGTTCGGTTGGGCTGGGCTGCCTCCCGTCTTCATCGACATCACCGATGGCGACGACGACGTCAACGGCGAAGGCAAGGCGGGCTTAGCATTTTTTATGTCCAATTGGAGTTTGACCGATGGTTGACCGACCATTTATGTTTTATTAAGTTTAATTAGGTCAAGGGGGCAAAAATGGATATGCCCCTTTTAGGTGCACATGCCGGCCCAAATTAAAAAATGAACGCGCATGTCCGCTTGGCCGACCCAAATGGACAAAAAATGGACAAAGCGCATATCCGTTTGTATTGCTCGGCTGGAGTTGCAGTGAATACCTTAAGACTACCTACATACCTGCCCCATACCTTAGACTTTTTTTTTGCGAGTGCCCCATACCTTAGACTACCTACCTACCTACCCCAGCAGCTAGAGCTAGTGGTAGTCGTTGTTCTTTTCCTAGTGCTTTGTAAATGTGAAGCTTGCTAGCCTGCTGTGTGTTCTTCCATAGCAGAGGATGCTATAGAGTTTGCTAGCCTGCTCTGTAGGTGATGAACTGTAATCGTGGATCCTTTGATTTCACTTGAAACGAAATCCGTAGCACAAGTTAATCAATTAAAAAATAATAAGAAAATGTGATGGTCAAGGCGCTCTCTCTCTCTCTCTCAACAAGCATTCACCCTGCTTTATATATATAAAGCTCAAATGGTCAAATTGATACAAAGTGATAAGAAAACCCTCATACATGGAGGTCAAGAGAAAAATAAAATGGTAGCAGAACGAGTCGCACAAGTACAACTAACCCATTCTCAAAAAAAATAAAAATACAACTAACCCATTCTCAAAAAAAAGTACAACTAACACCAACACCACGTGTGAAAACAGGAGACCTCTGACCTAACAAGAGACCACCAAGACTACTAAACATGACCGGATCCGCGCCGCCTTGCGAAATCATAGCCCCGAACACATTGAGCAATCGCAGTAAAGGGCTGACACTCTGTTGAGACAGCCCCCTCAATCCGGCCGTGGAGCGCTGCTCATGTTAGGAGATAGCAAGGACCAAGAACGGAGATCATAGGAACATGTGTATAAGATAGGAAAACACCAGAACCCTCCTCCGGCAAGATCCTAGTTGAATCGGCTAATTAAGAGCCCCCGAGGCCCCCTGCCACCAGTCTTGAGCTCCCTACCTGCAGTCTAAACGCCCGAACACTAGGATCCCTGCTCACAGCCTACAGGGCACCACCAGCCGAAGGCACACAACCCCAGCGCACCCGATAGATGCGTCGGCAAGAGGTGGTCAATCAGGTCACTCGCAAGTCACAATACCGCTGAATCTGGGACAAGCCCATACCCAATGTTGGCGCAGGGCGCAGCAGGCCAGGCACCTATATGCATCACTTCTTCAGCGCTCACGTAGAGATGCTTTACGACGAGATTTTTCAACAGGCAGAGCATTACTTGTCGACGGCCGAAGCTGTTAATTAGCTAACCGACCAGCTTGACCGTATCTAGCTTGAAGCCCAGAAGGACCACAAACGAAATCGATTGGGATGGCCGGTTTGTTTTATTTCTTCATTCTTGGTCTGGTGATTGCGCACGAACAGAAAGCGGAAGACTCGATTGCTCGCCGCCGGCTGCGCAGATGTTTCTTGCTCATGCAGTCATGCTAGAAGTGATCGACTGCTCCGGTGAGTGTTATGAGCCCAATCAGCATAGAGTCTTGTCTATCTTAGACTGCGGTGGAAGTAGGTTAAGTCATCGTTGCTTCTGCGCGTGCTAAGTTGAGAGGCGCTTAAATTCTCGGTGCTTCTCATTCCCAAAGGCAAATCACTGCGATATTAGGTGCCTCTCAACTTCTTCACTACACCCCTTTTTGTGACTAAAAACTATCTGATACTCCACCAACCGAACTAGGCCAAGGCCAAGTTCGTACATTGGAGAAAGTTCGTACGGCAGCTCTGTCCAGATGCTATGAAATACGGAAATACTAACACTCACACATTTGGTAGTTTTGCAACTTACCCACACGTGTGCATCATCGTCAAGTGCAGTTTGCACAAATCTTGACACATTGAGGCAGAATTTGCATGCCACGTAGGACGGGGCTGGTGTGTGGGCGTTGGAGAATTTGCCCACACGCCTCGCACCACGGCGTTTGCCAGTTGCGATGTCTGGGCAAACTAGTTTCTGTCCACAGCCATCACCTAGTCCATGCACGTGTGGGCGAACTGCTTTTCGCTCACATGACGCTCCTACGTTGTGAATGGCAACTGCAGTTACACGAATGTGGCAACTAGGTAAACACATATGGCAACTGTGATTCTTTGCTAGACGGCAACTGCAGTTGCGCATTCGTGGCAACCAGATAAACACACATGGCAACTGTGATTAATCATACATGGCAATTATGATTGGACCTCACATGACAACTAGGTAAACCACATGGCAACTACTGTTTGAACATATGTGGCAAGTCGTTAATCACACATGGCAACTATCCTAAATTAGACATGGCAACTATAGTTAACTAAAATAAATAGAGTTGTCATGCTTTTACAACTACACTTGCCATCACGGATAACTACATCTGCCATCCAGGATGGCAACTAAATCGTCATCCCGCGAGTACCTAACGTAGCTACGCGGGACGTGTAGGCATTTTTGCTTTGTGCTACACGCGCAGAGTAGAGATAAATAGTACTTGTTGAACATGTGGCATGAAGTAGCTGCGCCCACACGTGTAGACAATTCTAATGTTCGCCCACACACAGCCCATGTGGGCTGCCTCCTGCTCGCACCACACACGAACATGTGGGCGTATGTTTAATATACCACGCATATGATGAATATCGGCGTCCATGAAATACAGTAGAAGCCAAGGCCAAGTCCAATATGTATGGGTGCCAGAGGTGCGTGTAAAACATAACTAGGACTCCTATGACTCGCCAACCATAGCGTCAGTTATTTATATAGTTCCAGCTGTCACCCCATCGTTCCCTCCATCAAATGAGGTATTTATTATATGGAATTTTAGGGGCTTTAGCCACTCTGGCCGCCGCCTATAAAACTTAAAGATTACATTCACAGAGAGAATCAAGATTTCATCGGTCTTCAAGAGACCATTCACTTAGATTTAGATTGATCCCATGGAGAGAAAATTAGTGTGGCAATAGTTGCAAGGGCATTCGAGAGGAATGCTCCTCGGAATTAGCAAGGAGCCAAGGATTGCTATGACATTGTGGCATGCGATGCCGGGACGTTTTTTCTTAGCGCTCAGGTCGTACACCATGCATCGAATCGATCTTTAGGATCATTTGGGATCATTCTCATCGTAGAAGCTCTGCCGTTCCTTGCGGAATTGCAACACAAAGTTGTGAACTCGTCCGAGCTGCCTATCGTCATGGTGGCAATTTAACCTGGTAAGTAAACCCATGTTGCCTTGTTTTACCTCCTGTTGAAGGTGAGGCAACCACCTGATATAGAAAATGTCATCACATGCAGGTACCCTAAAGGTACCCGTCGATGATGATTGATGAGTACGTACTAGCCACTAGCAAAATCGCATGACTTTACACGCTTAGTCAGAGTGACAAATGTTTGTATATGGGCGAGGGGGAGAAAGTAAGATCATGAAACGAATGCAAAAACAAAAGTGCAACTTATTCTAGATTAAATTACAAGGGATATGTGTCGTAGATGATATTTTCGTAATAGAGAAGAGAGATGCTATGGACATGACATATTTTGTCCAACTCGGGCACACAGATGTTCCATAACAACCGTCGATTGCTTCATGGATTTGGACCCAAAGCACATTTCGAGGATTGTAGCATCAAACCATTGTGCGAAGATCGGGCCCAAGGACAGCTTCCATATTAGCTTATGCTCACAGCTTCTCATACACATGACTCATGAGTCACGACACTCATGAATGCATGAACCAGCAGACACGTTTGACCAAAAAATGCAACACATACTAGCTAGAGTAGCTATCTGAGCTAGTTCTGAGGACTCCAGGGTATGCAGTTGGGCGGAGAGCACTGCTCGCTGCAGTTATCTCGGCACTCCCCGCTCCGCCCCCTCGTGCAGGCGTCACAATATCGTGTAGTGCAGGCGCTGATGCATGAATTGTTGATGGTGTCGTTGCACTCATCGCAGCTGCCGGTGCAGTTTTTGTCGGCCCTGCAGAGCGCGGACACCTGGGTCCTGCAGGAGTTGCAGGAAGGTTCAACAGCGTCGCAGGCACCGCTGCATTTCGAGGTAACGAAGGCGTAGCAGCACTGATAAGAACACTCGGGGCAGGATATCACCGGCCTCGGCCCCGGCGCTGGCGCGGGTGCAGGGGTTGGTGGCAGCAGCACCGCCGGAGGTGGTGGTGTGAGAGCTGGCGGCGGTGGTGGTGGTGGTGTTGGAGTTGGAGTTGGTGGCGGCGGTGCGGGTGAACGACAGCGCCCCAAGGAAGGCATGACTAGCATGGCGAGAACAGCAACGATGGCGGCCACCTTGAGAGCGAGAGCAGCTGAACCTGGAGCCATTGTGTTACGGAGACAGTAAGCAATGCAAGGCTAAGAGAGAACGAGGATGGAGACGCAGGATGAGATTTGAGATGTGAAGACTTGCTTGTTCACATACGACAGTACTATTTATATACAGGCACCCAAGATTGGAATCTTAGGTATAGCTAATTAGTATTGTCATGTACTACTCCATGACTGTATAGATGAATTGTATTCGTAGCTTGGTAAACTGTACCAAGTTGCATGTTGAGATCTGCGCCATGCATGTTACAAGTTTGACTTTTCACATGTTACTCATCTTGACCAGGCGATTTGGGTTGGATAATCTCAGTGGAGGAGAACTAACTAGTACAGTACGTACGTACTTCCTCCGTTCCGAATTACTTGTCGCGGGTATGGATTTATCTAGATGTATTTTAGTTCTAGATACATCCATTTCTGTGACGAGTAATTTGGAACGGAGGGAGTACTATCTAGGTATACATTGCACCAAATTCCAAGTTTGGATCTGCGCCGACTTCCGGCCTTAAAAAACAAAGATTGGCTTCATATATATTACTCATCTTGACCCGGCACTTTGGGTTGGATCTCAGTGGAGTGACAAAATTGAATCGCTCGAGATTGTCTTTGAGTCTTGGCAGCTGCCTTGTTTTGGAAGATACTGAAATGTAGATTTAAGTTTGAAACTTCCTATTAATCAGTAACAAGAGCTGATTTTTATGTACTCACCCTGAAGACATCATGTGAGACATTCAGAAAAGAGAGAAAGGTAAATCTTTCCGAAGCACTTCGGTCGTGGCCAACAAGGAGGCTACTGCAGAACAAACATCTTCAGGTCATGGCGATTGGTTCCTCCTTATTGGCATCTGCTAGCAATTTTGACAGAAAAACTCGCATATAAAATATAGTATAATTTTCATTTCATTTGTTCTTGAATATATAACCACTTATGTGCGCTTGTTTATGCTTTTGGTTGTGCCCAAATTGCATGTGTTATTACAAAATTAAAACAAGTACACTTAATAAAGATGATTTTTTTCTTCGACATACATGGCGTCTGGAGCGTGTTCTCTTCTATTGTTCTATTGTCCAAGTCTATGAACTTCTCAAATCTTTTCTCTACCTTGTGCAATCATTGTAATCATCTAGTTACCAGTAGAAATGTACAATACTCATTATAGTTAATGGAATGCTAGATCTCTCTTACCCCCCCCCCCCTCCCCTCTCTCTCACACGCACACACATGAGAGAGAGGGAGGGTAAGTTTGGTCTTGTTCAAAGAGTCTCAGATGAAAATAATGTGCACATTTGTACCCACAATCTCCAAAGTCAGATGACGTTACAGGTTTCCTCAGAGCACTATGTTACATTAACATAGGGATGAAAATGGAGTGAAAACTTTCCGTTTTTCCAGAGGAAAAATGAAAACGGAGAGGAAATATAAGAAAGGAAACGGAAATTTGCAAAACGGAAGTGGAAACGGAATTTTTTATGCGGAAGCGGAAACAAAAATGGAACGGTGTTTTCCGGTGGAACAGTTGTTGAAATGGAACTTTCCGTTTCCGTGAATATGGAATTTCCGTTTTCATTATAGACCCAAGGATGCTTTGCATTCCAACCACCAAACAACACACAATGACACAATGTGTAGAATAGATCATTTGAAGACCAACTTCTACTGCCACACATGTACTCAGCTTGACCCTATGCGTAATTTTCCTACTAAATACCACGCTAAGTTGCTAGCATAATCATATTATTTTGTAGCCATATTAACAATTCATAAAATTTGTTTGTTTTTCTGTGTATTTCTCTATGATTTAAGGGGGTTTTAAGTTCCGGTCAACGCCCACTTCTCATTCCGTGTATGCTTTGTATTTGCTCCGTGTTCGTTTTCGGTAGTATCTGTTTCCGTATTCATTTTCGGGGTTTCTGTATTCGCTTCCGTTTTTGCAAAAATATATGAAAACAAATATGACAGCACTATGTTCCATCCGTTTTTACTCCGTTTTCATCCCTATCAACATGTGCGGCGAAAGCATGACTGCTTTGGATGCTAGATATTGGTATTATATGGATTAAAAAAGTAAGAGCGACTCCAACC